>NC_041383.1:147567053-147581822 GCF_002162155.2 Triticum dicoccoides | reverse complement strand
CCGTGGACAGCGCTGACCGTAGGGGTGGGCTGTGATGCGGTAGGTACGTGGCACGGTGTACCGGATGCCCGTTTGGTATCTCGGGAACCCTGTTCACATCGTTTGGGGCTGTGAGCGAAACTCCGGCCGGATCTCCTCATGGATGGAACCCGAATAGGCGATAAACCTGGACTAGAGACTTGAGTGTTTAGGTAGGTCGTGGTCTACACCCACGTCGGCTTTCGCTTGAAGTCTGCCGAGCACATGTCGTGTGCAGACGCTAAGTGGTGGAAACATGTATGAAGAAGTACACCCCTGCAGGGTTAACATCATCTATTCGAATAGCCGTGTCCGCGGTAAAGGACTTCTGGGTTGCTTATATCAGTTCATAGACAAGTGAAAGTGGATACTCTAAAATACGCAAGATAAGCGGGAGTGCTATGGATGGCGTTCTCGTAGGGAGACGGGAGCGGATCCATAGTGGTGTATTGGTTGGTGAATATGTGGACTCGTGTGCGCCACCTCAAAAGAGTTACATTGCAGTCGTAGTTCAGGATAGCCACCGAGTCAAAGCTGGCTTGCTGCAGTTAAACCCCACCATCCCCTTTGTTGATAATGATGCATATGTAGTTAGTTCTGATGTAAGTCTTGCTGGGTACATTTGTACTCACGTTTGCCTATTTTATGTTTTTGCAGAGAGACTTCGGTCTCACTAGTAGTTTCGCGTGGACTTCGACGTTTAGCTTGATACCTCAGCTACGATCTTGAGCCCTCGGTAGGATCTGGTAGATAGTCAGGCTTCTCAGCCTTTTTCATTTCTAGATGTCTGTACTCAGACATGATAGCTTCCGCTTGTGCTTTGACTTGTATGCTCTGAATGTTGGGTCGTGAGACCCCTGTTTGTAATATCTCGCTCCTCGGAGCCTAATGAGTAAAATACTTGAGTCGTAGAGTCATGTTGTGATGCCATGTTGTATTTGCACATATCGAGCATATTGTGTGTATGTTATTGAAATGCTTGGTATGTGTGGGATCTGACCATCTAGTTGTTTATCTTTAGTAGCCTCTCTTACCGGGAAATGTCTCCTAGTGTTTCCACCGAGCCATGGTAGCTTGCTACTGCTCCGGAACACTTAGGCTGGCCGGCATGTGTCCTTCTTCGTTCCTGTGTCTGTCCCTTCGGGGAAATGTCACGCGATGAATACCGGAGTCCTGTTAGCCTGCTACAGCCCGGTTCACCGGAGTCCTGCTAGCCCAGTGCTACAGCCTGGATTCACTCGTTGATGACCGACACGTTCGATGCTGGGTCATGGATGCCTGTCCCTGTAAGTCTGTGCCACTTTGGGTTTACGACTAGCCATGTCAGCCCGGGCTCCTTATCATATGGATGCTAGCGACACCGTCATATACGTGTGCCAAAAGGCGCAAACGGTCCCGGGCTAAGGTAAGGCGACACCCGTGGGAATACCGTGCGTGAGGCCGCAAAGTGATATGAGGTGTTACATGCTAGATCGATGTGGCATTGAGTCGGGGTCCTGACAGGAATGGATTGTCGGCGGTCGACCTTCGCATCGCGATGAAGGCGCCGCACTAAGCCGGCACGCCGGTGACGTGCGTGCCGAGCTTGGATTGAAAGAACTCTCCCCACAACTTGATGGTGGGGAGAACGCCAAGAAAAATCTCGCACACGGTGGCGAAGGCGGCCAGTAGCACCACCGTGTTCGGAGTGAGGTGGTGCGGCTGGATCCCGTTGAACTCCAAGAAGGAGCGGAAGAAACCGCTCGCCGGCAGCCCCAGGCTGCGCATGAGGTGCGAGCGGAATATGACCTGCTCGCCCTCCTCCGGCGCCGGCCTTATTTCCCCCGCCGGCACGGCAAGGGCTCGCACCAGGTTCGCGCCAGGGAGCCGACGCGTCTTGCGGAGGAGCTCGATGAGGTCGTCGTCCACCTCAGAGCCGTCCCACACGCCAGAGCGCACGGCAGGAGCCGCGGCGGCGGAGGAGGAACTCATCGCTGCGGGCACGGCGTGTTTGGTGCGACGATGGCAAGAAGAAGAAGAGGCAAGAGGAAGCGGGGGAGCAGGGAGGAATGGGCGCGCGTGCTTCGCCGTCCCACTCCCCCCGCGTACTTATAGGCCTACGGGCTGAGAAGCCGACGGGGCGGGCATGGGATTAACTGCGCGCAGGACCGCACGCCCCCCATGATTTACCCCACGAAGTTACTACATGCAGTAACGACGTGGGAATCCCAACCGTCCGGACGGCCGCAACGAATCTGTTCGCGTGCCGAGGCGCGGTAGTGGCGGGCCCCGCCTGACGGCCTGTCCCATCGCGCGCGTGGGTAGGCAGACTGTCCCTGCCACGTGGTGTCGTGCGACGGGGCTGCGGCGGGCGACCGCGGGAAGCGTATCAGGCACGCCGCCTGGTTCCCGCCGCGACTTTCAAACTCCTTGGGGGGGTGAGGGAGTCCTGGACTAGGGGGTGTTCGGATAGCCGGACTATCATCATCGGCCGGACTCCAAGACTATGAAGATACAAGATTTAACACTCCGTCCCATGTCTGGATGGGACTTTCCTTGGCGTGGAAGGCAAGCTTGGCGATACGGACATGTAGATCTCCTACCATTGTAACCGACTCTGTGTAACCCTAGCCCTCTCCGATGTCTATATAAACCGGAGGGTTTTAGTCCGTAGGACGAACAACCATTAAAACAATCATACCATAGGCTAGCTTCTAGGGTTTAGCCTCCTTGATCTCGTGGTAGATCCACTCTTGTACTACCCATATCATCAATATCAATCAAACAGGAGTAGGGTTTTACCTCCATCGAGAGGGCCCGAACCTGGGTAAAAACATCGTGTCCCTTGTCTCCTGTTACCATCCGCCTAGACGCACAGTTCGGGACCCCCTACCCGAGATCCGCCGGTTTTGACACCGACATTGGTGCTTTCATTGAGAGTTCCTCTGTGTCATCACCGATAGGCTCGATGGCTCCTTCAATCAACAACAATGCAGTCCAGGGTGAGAATTTTCTCCCCGGACAGATCTTCGTGTTTGGCGGCTTTGCACTGCGGTCCAATTCACTTGGCTGTCTAGAGCAGATCGAAAGCTACACCCCTGGCCATCAGGTCAGATTTGGAAGCCTAAGCTTCACGGTCGACATCCGCGGAGACTTGATCTTCGACGGATTCAAGCCACAGTCGAGCGTGCCGCACTGTCACGATGGGCATGATTTAGCTCTGCCGCCGGACAGTGCCCTGGAGGCCGCACCGGTCTGACCCATAGTTCGGAGCAGACCGCGCAGATCAAGGACAGGTGGCTGGACACCGCCTCGGGAGCTGCAACTTCTACGGTGATGGAGCCAAATACTGACCCTGTCCCTTATTAAGCTCGTGGCTCCAAGGTGCCGGACTCCTTGCCGGACTCCGAACCTCCTGTGCCCCTGCCAATCGAATCCGATTGGGCGCCGATCATGGAGTTCACCGCCGCGGACATCTTTCAGCACTCACCCTTTGGCGACATCCTAAATTCGCTAAAGCTTCTCTCGCTATCAGGAGAGCCCTGGCCGGACTGCGGTCAGGATGGTTGGGATGCGGACGTCGAAGAAATTCAAAGCCCACCCACCACCCACTTTGTAGCCACTGTCGACGATCTAACCGACATGCTAGACTACGACTCCGAAGACATCAATGGTTTGGATGACGATGCCGGAGACGATCAAGAACCAGCGCCTATAGGGCACTGGAAGACCACCTCGTCATACGACATATACATGGTGGACACCCCAAAGGATGGGGACGGCAAAGAAGCAGCGGAGGCAGATTCCTCTAAGAAACAACCCAAGCACCGACGTCAGTGGCGCCGCTCTAAATCCCGCCACAGTAAGAATGGAGATTCCGGCATCGGAGATAATAACACCCCAGAGAGTGCCGAAGACAACCCCCTCCAGCAAGATTCAGCACAGGAGGACGGGGAGGCCAGCCCTCGAGAGAGAGCGGCAGACGAGGAGGATGAAAATTACATGCCTCCCTCCGGACACGAGGCAAGCCTCAACGACGACGAATTCGTCGTGCCCGAGGATCCCGTCGAACAAGAGCGTTTTAAACGCAGGCTTATCGCCACGGCAAATAGCCTAAAGAAAAAGTAGCAACAGCTTCAAGCTGATCAAGACCTGCTAGCCGGCAGATGGACCGAGGTCCTTGCGGCCGAAGAGTATGAACTCGAACGCCCCTCCAAAAGCTACCCAAAACGCAAGTTGCTCCCCCGACTAGAGGAGGAAGCATACAAACCTTCGTCACCAGCGCACAATACGGCAGACCGACCACCTCGTGGCCGCGACAGAGAGGCATCTAGGCCCTCTGCTAGAACCGTACCCCAGCACCGCTCGAAAAGCGCGAAGCCACGGGGGAATGCGCCGGACTTGCGGGATATATTGGAGGACAAGGCAAAACAATCTAGATCTATGTACGGATCACGTGGGCGCCCCACGACCCACGAAGACTACCGTTGCGCCGGATACAGCAACTCCGGCCGGGCCGAACACAGCAGACAACGCTCTCTTGAGCTACGTCGTGATATTGCTCAATATAGAGGCGCCGCACACCCACTATGCTTCACAGACGAAGTAATGGATCATCTAATCCCTGAAGGGTTTAAACCCGTGAACATTGAATCCTACGATGGCACAACAGACCCCACGGTTTGGATCCAAGATTATCTCCTTCATATCCATATGGCCCGCGGCGTCGATCTCCACGCCATCAAGTATCTCCCACTCAAGCTTAAAGGACCAGCTCGGCATTGGCTTAACAACTTGCCCGCAGAGTCAATTAGGTGTTGGGAGGACCTGGAAGCCGCATTCATCGACAACTTCCAGGGAACATATGTGCGACCACCAGACGCCGATGACCTAAGCCACATAATTTAGCAGCCAGACGAATCGGCCAGACAGTTCTGGACACGGTTCTTAACAAAGAAAAATCAAATCGTCAACTGTCTGGATGCAGAGGCCCTCGCAGCCTTCAAACATAACATCCGCGACGAGTGGCTGGCCCGGCACCTAGGACAGGAAAAGCCGAAATCCATGGCAGCCCTCACATCACTCATGACCCGCTTCTGTGCGGGAGAGGACAGCTGGCTAGCTCGCAGTAACAACCTCAGCAAAAATTCTGGCAGTCCGGACAACAAGGACCACAATGGCAGGTCGCGTCACAACAAAAACAAACGCCGCGTTAACGGCGACAACACTGAGGATACGGAAGTCAACGCCGGATTCAGAGGCTCTAAACCCGGTCAGCGGAAAAAGCCATTCAAAAGAACTACTCTGGGTCCGTCCAATTTGGACCGAATACTCGACCGTTCTTGCCAGATACATGGCACCCCCGAAAAGCCAGCCAATCACACCAACAGAGATTGTTGGGTATTCAAGTAGGCAGGCAAGTTAATTGCCGAAAACAACGACAAGGGGTTGCATAGCGATGACGAGGAAGAGACTCGGCCGCCGAATAGTAGAGGACAGAAGGGTTTTCCCCCACAAGTGCGGACGGTAAACATGATATACGCAACCCACATACCCAAGAGGGAGCGGAAGTGTGCGCTTAGGGACGTGTATGCGATGGAGCCAGTCGCCCCGAAGTTCAACCCATGGTCCTCTTGCCCGATCACTTTCGATCGAAGGGACCACCCGACCAGTATCCACCATGGCGGATTCGCGGCATTGGTTTTAGACCCAATCGTCGATGGATTTCACCTCACTAGAGTCCTGATGGACGGCGGCAGCAGCCTGAACCTGCTTTATCAGGATACAGTGTGCAAGATGGGCATAGACCCCTCAAGGGTTAAACCTACAAAGAAGACCTTCAAAGGCGTCATACCAGGTGTTCAGGCCAATTGTACAGGCTCAGTCACACTGGAAGTGGTCTTCGGATCCCCGGATAATTTCCGAAGCGAGGAGTTAATCTTCGACATAGTCCCGTTCCGCAGTGGCTATCACTCTCTGCTCGGACGAACCGCGTTTGCAAAGTTCAATGCGGTGCCGCATTATGCATACCTTAAGCTCAAGATGCCAGGCCCTCGTGGAGTCATCACGGTCAACGGAAACACTGAACGCTCCCTCCGAACGGAGGAACACACAGCGGCTCTCACGGCAGAAGTACAGAGCAGCCTCTTAAGGCAATTCTCGAGTCCGGCCGTTAAATGACCGGACACGGCCAAACGCGCCCAGAGTAACATCAATCAAGACCACCTGGCACGTTCCGAGCACGCGTAGCAATGCGGCCCCAACCCTAGCCCTTGCATGATTGCAAGACCAGCCCTTCGCGTACATCATTACGCTTGGGAGATACCATGGGCATAGGGGGAGGGGCACGACCACGACAGGCCCAGAGTGCGGCTTAACCACACCAGGGGCTCCCAAGTGTGTCACTCTTTTTTCTTCTTTCTTATTTTTTCACAGGACTCCGTTCACCAGAGGCCCTGTCCGGCAGTAGATCTCCTGAACTCATGATGCAACACCCAGGGAAGGACAAAGGCTACGACGAACACTCAGGTGGTCTCCATTATGAGCATTAAATCTGTTTACTACACCATTCCGCAGCCTACCCCTGGAGGGAGACACTTTTAATAGTCCAACCCTTGCTTACCGCACTATTTGTATCGTTCTGCACTCATGGCAGAATTCCTTGAATAAACAATGCATCACTTTTTGTTTATAATTGCATTTCTTTTTTACATATATGTTCATTTATGACATCTTGCACCCGTACATTTTGGTACGGCCGAATACACTAGGGGCTTATGTTCCCCGCATTATGGTGTGATAAGTCCAAACACTTTCACAAGTGCGGCACCCCGAACTTATAACACTATATGCATCGGCTCCGAATCATGTCTTGGGTCAATAGTTGGGTTTGCCCGGCTCCCATGTTTTGGTACCTTATGTTCCGTTCTATCGGCTAAGGTAGCACTGGGAGAACCACTGCGATTGCGCCCCTGTTGAGCTGGGCGAGCGCCTCAGTGGAGAAAGCTAAAACTGACTGTCATGATAAGGCGAGAGCTGGTCGCTGTTCGAGAGGTCTTTTCGAGTCCCTAAAGACTTATGCCGCTTAGAGCGAGGAACCGGCTGTGTCCGGCCGAGGCGTGGATAGCGCCCCGAACTCGGTCTTCCGAATACTAGGGGCTTCGCCGAAATTTAAAATTATAGAATTCGATGGCTAAGTGAGAGTGTTCAAGCATTATAAGTCCCGTTGCCTTGTTCGTTGTGTTGAGCGCCTCCCTAGATGGACCCAAAAATGGGAACAAGAGTGCTCAAGTTTATCCCGAACACCCCAGCACTTGTGGCATGGGGGCTGAAGCCGACGACTTGCCATCTCTCAGATTTAATAAACGGCCGCACAGAAGGTAATATTTTAAATCAATAAGCGTTGCTTAGCGCATATGAACAAAGTTTTCAGCGCACAGGATAACACATTGCGAGTTTACTCAATAATTACATCTTTGGGGCACTCATCCGCAATCTTGCGGGCACCCTTCAGGACACTCTTATAGTACATTTCGGGCGTACGATACTCCTTGCCCGCCGGCGGCATGTCCGTGATAAGCCTCTCAGCATCCAGCCTGCCCCAGTGCACCTTTGCGCGGGCAAGGGCCTGATGGGCACCTTCAATGCAGGCGGAGCGCTTGATGACTTCCACCCAGGGGCACGCATCCACCAGCCACCGCACGAGACCGAAGTAGCTCCCAGGCATGGCCTCTTCAGGCCACAGCCGGACTATGAGGCCCTTCATGGCCTGCTCGGCTACCTTGTGGAGCTCGACCAGCTGCTTCAGCTGGTCGCTAAGGGGCACCAGATGTCCGGCCTCAGCATACTGAGACCAGAATACCTTCTCCGTTGAGCTCCCCTCCTCGGCCCGGTAGAATGCGGCAGCATCGAACACGCTGCGAGGCAGATCTGCAAATGCCCCTGGAGAGCTCCGAATTCGGGTAAGTAAC
This sequence comes from Triticum dicoccoides, assembly GCF_002162155.2. NCBI lineage: Eukaryota > Viridiplantae > Streptophyta > Magnoliopsida > Poales > Poaceae > Triticum > Triticum dicoccoides. Next base: position 147,573,855 of record NC_041383.1, on the reverse strand, counting down.
AGGTAATTTACATTCACATGCTTGCTTTGCATGAAAAATGCCTTACCCGCCGCTATCTTCTTCACCGCCTCAATCTCCTGGAGGGCCTTATGGGCCTCGGCCTTAGCGGCTTTGGCACTTTCAAGAGCCGAGGCAAGCTCGGACTCTCGAGTCTTCGAGTCGCACTCCAAACTCTCATGCTTTTCCATGAGAGCCTGGAGCTCTTGCCGCACCTCCGCCACCCGCGCCTCCTGCTTCTCTCGCTCCGCTCGTTCCGCGGCCGCATTGCGTTCGGCCACAGACACGACCTCCTTCAGGGTCGCCACCTCGTTCGTGGCCCCTGCAGTACCCATGTTATCCTTGTTATTTCTATTGCAACCAAAATCCTTTTCTATAAGGTACAAATTTAATGCGGTGTTACTCACCTTCTTTGTCCTCGAGCTGCTTCTTGGCAAGGCCGAGCTCGTGCTCGGACCGCTCGAGGTCCTGCTTCAAAGCACCGACCTCCGCAGTCAGTGCGGCAGAGGTCAGCAGCGCAGCCTGCAAACCCATATTGACATAATTTTTAGTACTCCTGCGTATATCTTTTTTAGATCCTCAGTCCGGTTTTTCTTTCCGAACACCGAACCGAGCATCAGGGGCTACTGTCTATGCGGTATTACATTACATATTTTAAAACTTCTTACCTCAAAGCCTGTTAGAAGGCTGCTGCAGGCTTCGGTCAGCCCGCTCTTGGTGAGCTGAACCTTCTGAATCACCGCACTCATGATAGTGCGGTGTTCTTCCTCGATGGAAGCGCCGTTGAGCGCCTCCAACAAGTTGTCCGGCGCCTCCAGTTGGACGGAGGCTGCCGGTGTCACGGTCTTGCCCTTCTTACGAAGGGGCCGCCTGCCGGACTCCGGAACCACTGCGGGTTCCAGCATGGAGTCCGGTGCAAAGTCCGGGAGGCTGCCTTGCGGCACCTCCGGAGCCTCCTCCTGATGGGTCCCCTCCTGGGATCCCACCTCGGCGTCCTCAGCGTCGCGAGGGGTGGAGGTAGTCGGAATGGAATCCACGTCCGACGGAGCCAAGGACCCGCTCAATGAAGCGGGAAGATCATCCTCGGCCGGACTGCAGGTAGTGTGCGACATTAGAAGGACAACATGTGGCACAAAAGATATAAATCATTCAGGAATCCGGATACTTACAATCTTGCCGGAGGCTTGGCCCTTGAGGGCCACCCTTCGTCGCCAACGTTGGCGTTGGCGGAGCTGTCCGGAGGAAGGGTCCTTCCCCTCTTGGACCCTTCGGCCTCCCCCGTTGGGGAAGCCTTCCTCTTCCTCTCTCCCCCTCCTGGGGAGAGTCCTCTTTCTCCTCCTTGTCTTCGGGGGAGGAGTCCGCCTCGGAGCCATCGGACGATGAGTCTGATACCACCTGGCGCCAGGAACTCCTTCGAGTCCCCGCGGCCTTCTTCTTGGCCTTCTTCTCCGGCACCACATAAAGTGCCGGGACTAGCAGCCCCGTTAAATGGGCGTCCGCTGGGTCTTCGGGAAGGGGAGCCGGATAGTCTACCTGTCCGGACGTCCTCTGCCAGTCCTGTTAAAGGCATTGGGAGTTTTAAATCCCACATAGAGTCAAACTATGAAAGAAAATAAGTGTCTCATAGAGGATAACAAAGCTTACCTCGCCGGCCGGGCGCTTGGTGCTGAATCCGCGGTCTTCCGTCGCGGATGCGGGGGCTTCTCCGCCCTTGAATATCACCCTCCAGGCAGCTTCGTACGTTGTGTCGAAGAGCCCGCTCAGGGTCCGGTGCTGTGCCGGATCGAACTCCCACAAATTGAAGGCCCGCTGTTGGCAGGGGAGAATCCGGCGGACGAGCATGACCTGAATCACATTGACAAGCCTAAGCTTCTTGTTCACCAAGGTCTGGAGACAGGACTGGAGTCCTGTCAGCTCCTCCGAACTGCCCCATAGCAAGCCCTTCTCTTTCCAGGAGGTGAGCTGCATGGGGATACCAGATCTGAACTCGGGGGCCGCTGCCCATTTAGGGTCACGCGGCTCGGTGATGTAGAACCACCCCGGTTGCCACCCCTTGACGGACTCCATGAAGGCCCCCTCGAGCCAGGTGACGTTGGGCATTTTGCCCACCATGGCACCTCCGCACTCTGCTTGGACGCCCTTCACTACCTTCGGCTTGACATTGAAGGTCTTGAGCCACAAGCCGAAGTGGGGCCGGATGCAGAGGAAGGCCTCGCACACGACGATAAACGCCGAGATGTTGAGGATGAAGTTTGGCGCCAGATCGTGGAAGTCCAGGCCATAGTAGTACATGAGCCCCCGGACGAAGGGATGAAGTGGGAAGCCCAGTCCGCGGAGGAAGTGGGGAAGGAATACGATCCTCTCATGGGGCCTGGGGGTGGGGATGAGCTGCCCCTCGTCGGGCAGCCGGTGCGCGATGTCGCTGGAAAGGTATCCGGCGCCGCGCAGCTTTTTGATGTGCACCTCCTTGACGGAGGAGGCCAACCACTTGCCTCCCGCTCCGGACATGGCTGGAGAAGGTCGAGACGAGATGTGCGGACTTGGGCGCTGGAGCTCGAGTGCATGGAGATGGATAAGCAAAGGAGGAAGAAGGCGTAGGTAAAAGGTGGATCCTTATCCTCTTATATATGGGCGGACGAAGACTATGCGTCCCCACCGGCCTGGTAAAACTTGCTTATCTCCCAAGCGCCACCATCAATGGCGCGGTTGGGTTACCCACGTCCGTATTGATGGGAATCCCGGAATAAGGGGAACACGATCTCTGCTTCGACAAGACGTGCCAAGGAAACCGCTTCGCTAAACGCGCTGAGGTGGTATAATAAAAACGATTCAAGTAAAGGCTTGGTGGTGGTATGACGTCATGCCACAAAATACGTCAGCAGATTGAGCTTGTGTACATATTATTCTCTCTATGGTGGAATGTGGAATTTATTTTGCAGAGCCGGACAGTACCCTGGTGTTCACAATCTTCTATGAGTTATTCGGAGAAGGAACCCGCCTTGCAATGCCGAACAATATGCGCGCCAGACTCATCGTCATTGAAGCCTGGTTCAGGGGCTACTGAGGGAGTCCTGGACTAGGGGGTGTTTAGATAGCCGGACTATCATCATCGGCCGGACTCCAAGACTATGAAGATACAAGGTTGAAGACTTCGTCCCGTGTCCGGATGGGACTCTCCTTGGCGTGGAAGGCAAGCTTGGCGATATGGATATGTAGATCTCCTACCATTGTAACCGACTCTGTGTAACCCTATCCCTCTCTGGTGTCTATATAAACCGGAGGGTTTTAGTCCATAGGACGAACAACTATTACAACAATCATACCATAGGCTAGCTTCTAGGGTTTAGCCTCCTTGATCTCGTGGTAGATCCACTCTTGTACTACCCATATCATCAATATCAATCAAGCAGGAGTAGGGTTTTACCTCCATCGAGAGGGCCCGAACCTGGGTAAAAACATCGTGTCCCTTGTCTCCTGTTACCATCCGCCTAGACGCACAGTTCGGGACCCCCTACCCGAGATCTGCTGGTTTTGACACCGACAGGGGGCAAGACGGCCTTCTGCGAGTCCGACTCCAGATAGTCGGCTTGAGGGAAGATGGCAAGCAAGGCCCAGATTCCACCACCAGAAGAATGAAACTGTTGAGGCCCCACGGCGTATCACCCTCGGAGCCTCACCAGCTTCGGGGACTACTGTCGGAGTAATGGGCCACAGGTAGGCTAACCTGAGTCCCAGAACCTTTCAAGACATCGGGGCAAGCTGCGCCCCTCGAGTCCCAGAGGCGACTCCAAGACAAGCCAAGTCCCAGAGGCGACTCCAAACGAGCCGAGTCCCAGAGGCGACTCCAAGACAAGCCGAGTCCCACAGGCGACTCCAAACGAGCCGAGTCCCACAGGAGACTCCAAGACACGCCGACTCCAGGCCGGCGACTTCCGAGGTGGCCGGCTGTAGGGAGTCGGCCCGCAACTCCAACCACCCCGTTTAATGAGGGCAGGCATGGCCACAGTGCACCGTACCGACGGAGATCTCCGTCCGGCGCGGTACTGCTGCCATGCCAGCCCTGACATCAGCCCCTGAGGGCGGGGCTCTGTGCCCACGACGGCCTGTCTATACGACCCTGAGATAGCGGGCCCCACCAGTCAACGGGAGCACTGAAGGCGGCAAGAGCGCCAAGAGACGGACCCGTTGGGAGTCGGCCCCCAGGAGTCGGCCGGCCCCTCCCACGGCCCCCCCACGCCATTAACCAGATGTGACGGGGAATGGCAACAGTGATCGCCCGTCCGGCGGCGATACTGTTGCCATGACCCCATGACCGAGCCAGCGCCATTAGAAGCACGACTACAGTAATCTGCAGCCGGCAAGACCCGCCCGCGGCGGACAAGGGCTGACGCCCCCGTACCAGGCCAGTCAACGAGACCCACCAGTTGGCAGGCCCCAGTAGTCGGCGGAGAAGACGACGGCCTGAGAGACAGACGGCTGGGCCCGCGCCCAGCCGGTTTTACCATTGTACCCCTGGGGGGTAGGCCTATATAAACCCCCCAGGGCACCCATGCAAAGGGTTCGAGTCCATTTAGCCCTAGCCAGACCACATAGGAAGGAGAGAGCTAGCCTCGCCCTCTCCTACCTCTAGAAACAGCTCAAGGAGCAACCTTGTACTCACTTTGCCTTAGTGATCATGCGGAGACCCCGTAGAGCAGCAGTAGGGGTGTTATCTCCACGGAGAGCCCCGAAGCTGGGTAAGATCCGCCGGCGTGCATGTCTTCGCCTCATCCCGTTTCCAGGCACCGGCGACGTTCTACTCGCCCCCACCATGATAAGCCATCCCTTGGCATATGTCGCACCCAACCCCCGACAGGGGCAGTGACACTCACATATCTCTACTCTTATAAAAAACAGAGTTGGTGATGATGGTGTTCCTGCCATCCTGCAATATAGGCCATCCGATTTATATCCGGCGGATAGGAAGGAAACTATGGCAATTTTGCAAAAAGATACCCACACCCCTCTCCGCATTTGCAAATAAGGCATTCCCTCATTCATCCTTTTCTCACACAAGATAAACTACTCATACAAATGCATCTTGATGTTCCGTGCAACGCATGGGCATCTTGCTAGTAGGGAGAAGGAGTTTGTGTGACACATATCTAGCTATATTAAGGGATATGTAGATAGCATTTGCGCGAGGCATACTTAAAGAATCACGAAGATAAACAAACAGTGTGCATGCAAGTGCCAGAAAAAATGAAGTGAGAAACAATGTGTGTGTGTGTGCGCGCGCGTGTGTGTGTGAGAGAGAAAGAGAGAGAGAGAGAGCGAAATCTCAAAACAAAAGGTGCTCTGTTGGAATCCCATTGTATGTATTCATATGGTTCCGGAACTTGAGTTAACCTCAGGCATATGTGTGAGAGGCATTATTATACTTTGAGACATTAGTGGCTGTGGGTGGGCGGAATTAAAGGGGTGGGCGTGTTAGACAGAAAGAGCGTGTGTGTTTCTGTGTGAGAGACTTGTAGGACGGGGTAGAAAGACGAATTTAACCTTGACGGAGGGAGAGAAATACACGAAGTGCGCGTGTGTGGTTCTGATGCCCACAGGGAAATGAGATATGTATGCATGTGAGAGAGATTGCACAATTCATTCACGTATCACTATCTAGCGATCGTGGACGTGCATCGCTTGAACATAAATCAATATCTACTTCGTATCATGGCCAAAGGTACAATATCGATTCAATGCTAAAAAGATTGGACACTCACATATCACATTTTTTTCTATTTAAATAAACCTTTTCAGTTGTGCATGCCAAAATTACAGTAATGTTCCTACAAACAACCAATGTAGCTATCATGTACATGCACCATTGTTACTCTTGCATTCAAATTCATTAGTCTTGGATGATTTATGTTTCTATTTTGAAGTAATATATGTAATATTCATATACGAATTCAACGGGTATGCAATTTATGAAGTGGAGGCTATGTAATCATATGAGGTAACACTTTTAAGTAGCGAACTACAATATCCATTTCTTTTTGTGCGCCTCTACACTAACACGTCAATGCATTATGTTTAAAGTAAATAACCAATGGCACTAAATTATCTATTTACACTAGAAATACATAGGCTGAGCGTTTGATCCCTTTTTTGTGAATGCGCCACTACACCCGTACGATTCGTCGCGCCCGTGTGAACGTCCAAGTTATTGGCGCATCATCCCGTGTTATTGCCACACCAGTTATTAACTGCTGACGCGTGCCCCGTGTACATAGTCTAGCATGACCTTCCTGCTAGCACGGTCCAAAATTAGTTGAACTCGAAACGATCCCGCGGGCGGCAAAATTTGCCGCCTCCTTCTAAAATTTCCTCCACCTTAGTCTTTAGCATGCGAAATTTTCATTTTGTCCTTGGTGCACGGAGACCAACAGTTACAATACCGCCCTCATCTACATAATAGGTCGGGGCTGCTTTGGTAACTTCCGGTTCCCCCCACTACACGGCACCCCCATTTCCTCTCCCCTCCCGCTAAAATGACTAACTCCACAGCACCAGAGCATCTTAAATCACGCCGTCTGTACTTCATCGGCCTTTCTCCCCTTCCCTCTCGAAACCCTAGACTGCTCATCCACCGATGTACCATAGCCCATTCACTGCCAGCGGCGTCCACCTCGTCTACCCCTCCCACCTCCCCTAGAAACAAGTAGACTGCTCATCCACCATTGTACCATAGCCCATTCAGTGTCGGCCTTGTCCACGGCGTCGGATCTGCTTCGCCGGTACTCTCGTCAACCGCCACGCATCTGCAGTG
>NC_041383.1:147449438-147566831 GCF_002162155.2 Triticum dicoccoides | reverse complement strand
TCTTCACTGACACCTTCCTCAACCCTACCGGAGCCGCTTCGCCGACACCATTTTCAACCCTATCGGAGTAGCTTTGCCTATACCATTCTCAACCCTACCGGGGCCACTTTGCCAACTCACAAGTCCACGGCCTCAGATCCGCTTCCTCGCACCCTCATCCAACCTACAGGAGCAGCTTCTGATGCCCCGTCCACGGCCGCAGATCCGCATCGTCGACACCATCCTTAACCCAACCATCGGAGCAGCTTCTGACGCCCCGTCCATGGCCGCAGATCCGCATCATCGACACCATCCTTAACCCAACCACCGGAGCAGCTCCACCTACGCCCTCGTCCACGGCCATAGATCCGCTTCGCCCACACCGTAGTCCACCCTACCAGAGCCGCTCCATAAACTCCCTACTCGACAGTTCTAGATCTCCTTACCGGACCCCAACAGCTAGCGCAGCGTCATCACCCTTGATATTTCTAACCTGATTCCCACCGTTTGGCAAGATGCCAAGCACCCTCCACGGCCTAGGTACTTGTCACCTTTAAACCCGTCCAGCATCACCTGCCCGATGTACTTCAAATATACTAACAGATCGTTGTTACCTGTTATGCAGCTGGCAAAAACTACAAGGACAATGTTTCTTCTGGATCTAACATCTTGACCAACCAAGATCCTGGACTGAGGCATTGCTATGATCTTGTAAGTGTGTCTCTCTCTCTTTGTTCTGTGCCTGCCAGCGTGCTTTGCTAGGATTTTTGACCAGTAATCCCTTTGTGCAGACAATGATTTCTACTACTGGCTGCTAAATTAGATATGTGGATGTGATACATGATACTACCTCGTACCTCCATTCCTAAATACAAGTCTTTCAAGAGATTCCACTATATGCTACATAAGGAGCAAAAAGAGTGAATCTACACTCGAAAATACATCTATATACATTTGTATGTGGTCCATACTGGAATCTCTACAAAGACATATATTTAGGAACAGAGGCAGTACATTACACAAAATCGTAGGTGGCATGTAGGAATTCCAGTGCACTACATTAGGCTCCCTTAGAGAGTGCCTGCTAGTCCAGCACACAGAGTCATGGCTAGTTTATGCTACGCACACAATCGTTAATTGGTGGTTTAAATATGCGCAAGGGCTATGCAATGTAGTATCATGTAGAGATGTCTGAAATTAGCCGTATCAACTTGCAGATAGGGTTACACAATGAAAAAGTACAAGATGTATGTGGCAATTTCATGGAACATCGCAAAAAAAGGAAAGGCAGCAGTGAGCCTATACAGTGTGCTATGGTACGTCACTCCTCCATTGCAATCATCATGACATGTTATTTGTATGTCAGTTCTATTGGCCAAGTTTCTTAGGGACAGTTATTACGAGTTATCCTAAGAAAATAAGCACCTGTGAATATAAGCTCCATGTAATAAGCCAACCAGTTCTTTTCATTGCGTTTTCGGCTTATCTTTAGTATGATCAGTGAAAAGTCTAGATTGCATTATATTTTTTCATTTTGTTGCCCATATGAAAATTAATTTGACTTGCAAACATCACATATTGAACCCAGTGCAGTAATTAATATGATAGGAAAACAGACCATCACTATTTGCTCAAAATGCAAACACAAAGATACCATCTACTTGGCACAATCTACTTTGGTCAATGTTTTCCATAGATATCTCATTGCCTAATTTAAATGAAGAATGCATGACCCACATTTAAATGAAGAACAATTATTTATTGAAATTCCATGGTTCAAGTGGCTAGTTATTATCATATAGCAGCAGCACCTGAAAGCATCATATAGCAGCAGCAACTCATAGCAACTCATCATACAGCAGCAGCAGTGTGCAATTCATCATATACCAGCAGTAGCTCATAGCAATTCATCATATAGCAGGAGCAGGAGCAGCTCATAGCAATTCATCATATAGCAGCAACAGGAGCAGCTCATAGCGATTCATCATATAGTAGCAGCAGGAGCAGCTCATAGCAATTCATCATATAGCATCAGCAAGAGCGGCTTATAGCAACTCATCATATAGCAGCAGCAGCTCATAGCAATTCATCATATAGCAGCAGCAGCTCATAACAATTCATCGTATAGCAGCAGCAGCTCATAGCAATTCATCATATAGTAGCAGCAGGAGTAGATCATAGCAATGCATCATATAGCAGCAGTAGAAGCAGCTCATAGCAATTCACCGTATAGTGGATCAGAATGCAAATTTGGCAAACAATCAGAGGAGATCCTCACCTTGTTGGATGAGCTCATCCTGGAACAACACCTCAAGGCCATGGCCTGGGAGGAGGGGAGGGGGAATAAGGTGCCTTCTGCCGCAGTGTGGCATTAGTTGTAGTTGTGCAGCTCTCGCGGGAGCAGTGCGTTGGACGAATCACAGTGGAGCAGCTGCTAGATACCATGAGAATGAGGGGCGGCACCGGAGGGAGGAGTAGCCAAGGAGATTTGCCCCTACCCGCCGGCCATGTAGCCTAGCTGGACAGATCATCATCGAGGACCAGTGGCGACGGCTCGCTGGAGGAACCCTAGTGCTGCAGGCAGGGGATCGAGGTAGAGGGAAAGGGGAGAGGAGATGCAAGCGGTCAGGGCAATGAACGCTTGCGTGTTTGTTTTTACTTGAGGGTCATGTGTGACACGGGCGTCAGCGGTTGCATTTTGAGTGTAATATAGGCAGACAACAGAGTCATTTCACTATTCCCGTTCCCTTCAATTTTTAGTGAGGTTCTACCCGAAACACCCCCCTCCAAAGCGAAATTAGTTAAGCCCAAGCCCATAACTCAAAAATGACTTCTTTACATCTTTTATGGCTTATTTTGACAATAAGCCCTGAAAAAGCGGAATCGAACTGGCCCTTAACCTGCAATTCAATTGTGCGTGCAATGATGAATCACTCCGCCTGCTATAGTGTACATTTAGGCATCATCATACATGGCATAACCTAATACATGTGCATTCCATTGTAGAATCTAGAATATGCAATGTTTATGTTAGTTCATACGTTGCACATGATGTTTAAATGCCCCTTAAATATGGTCAGTCAAGTGATGGTCTTTAAGCCTCCTTCTTTGCTTCTTTTCTTGATATGTAAGATTTTCTCACACATCTGTTCAATTGCTTGTTTGCATCAACCGGCCATACTATGACTGTTTGCTTTGATTACTTGTTGTTATTGACCTAACACTCTAACAGAGCTTGTCAACGATTTAAACACTAAGGGCTGCTGTAGTGGGGCCTTGTCTAACTCATAGGTGACATAAAGGTTTGGCTGTACACTAAAGTAGGCTCTCCAAGAGTACCTGGAGATCCAGTTCGAGGGTATGCCTAGTTTTTACATAGTGCAGACATAGTAAATGCTCATTTCATTGTGTGCAAGTGCAAGAGATGCGGCATGTTTCATTATGTGGTGTTGTTTTGTTATAATCTCATCCTTTTGTGTTCAGAGACTAGAAAGTATGCATATTTATCTTCCAAGGAGATGAGTAACTAGTTTGTGTCACCTTGTAGAGGGGGTGCAATGAAGATAAGATTGAGGATTTCCAAGTACAAGGTTTTAGGAAGGAGCCTTGCAAGAGAAGTAGGAGTTGCACTGAGCCTCTTCAACCTGTTAAGGTAAGTCACTGTATCCAACTCAACAGTTCAATTCCTTGTTTGTTTCAGGCATAGTTAATTTGCTCTTTTCAATTGCTTTATTTGTCCTCAGTTAATGAGATGCCCATGATGTCTGATGTTGGGTACTTGTATAACTATTAGTTGGCATAATTAAAGGCCTTACCATTTAATTACTCTGTCGAAGTGTGCCTGAAGCTTTGAAGTCTATTAACCAACTATTATTGCATGAGGCTCACAATCTAGTTTATACTAGGCTAATGATTGCATAGTTTTGCTTGCTGTAGTATGTTTGTATGAAACCCTCTGTTGTTAATTATGCTCCCTAAGACTTTAATTGAGCTACAGAATGGCCAACTGCTTGCTTACTTATATGCAACTTGTTGTCTAAATTTGTAACTTGTTTGTGTTTTGGATTCGGCCCCAACATCATGCTCCTCTGGTGAGCTAAGAGAGATTTCTGTATGCAGGCTCCACAGACTACCTTTTTATAATTTTTAAAATATCACCTACTTATGCTTCATGACATGTAACATTATTGTTAGTCCTGTTTTGCCACGTACAAAATAGTCTGTCTTGCTCGCTTCACTGTTGTAACTATATTTTTGCCCTAGTCATGTGTACTTACAGAAACATTTCAGGATGAAGTGACATCAACTCAAAGATCAACGAGCAGTGCGGCATGGCCGTTACCGAATGATTATGGATTGGAACTAGAATGTGCTGATGTTCCCGAGCATCAACTAGAGGTGGCAGGACAACGTGTACATGATTCTCAACGTACAATCAACAAGTTGAGACTGGACATGCATGTATTAGATGCATGAGTCAAAAAAATGAAACAAGACACTAAGGTAACCACGAAGGGATTACAGATTTTGCAGACTGAAATTTGTGCTATCTGAATACAGCCAATCCTATTTTCTGAAGAGATTATAGTTCAAATGGTAAGTTAAGTTGATGCGCGTCCATGATGTATGAGCTGTATTTTCCCAGTGTATGTAATTTGCTGTTTGTGTATGCTTTATTATCACCGGTGCCGAACCATAATGCCCAGTGGGTATAATTGGCTGTAATTTCTTTATTGTATAGTGTAGGATTATTCTAGTTGCTATGCCTTAGTCTCTTTATTGTATAGTGTATGTTTTTTAGAGGTGATAGTATAGAGTAGGATAATTCTTTGAATATGCTATATCGTTCAAACGGGGGCCAACTCGCCCAAACGTTGTAGTGACCATGGCCCTCCACGGGCCGTAAGATCCATGGGCCATCTACAGGACGGACGATCCATGGCCTTCTATGGGCTATCGGATCCATGGGCCTTCTATGGGCCGTCGGATCCATGGGGCTTCTATGGGCTATCGGATCCATGGGCCTTCTATGGGCCGTCGGATCCATGAGCCTTCAATGGGCCGTCGATCAATGGGCCTTCTACGTCCCATACGATCCATGGGCCTTCTACGGGTCATCTCATCCATGGGCCTTGTACGTGCCATATAATGGGCCGTAAAAGGGCTAGAGTGAAAATCATACGTTTTATGGGCTGACCATAACGGCCCGTTAATAGGCCGTATTTGATGATGCTATGAAAATGGCCCAACAGATTAACGGGCCACAAATGGGCCGATTGTATCCACGGGCTGAATTTGGCCCACAAGTAGAAAAGGCCAGTAACGGGTCATAAGTAACCGAATGCTGGAAATGAGCCCAAGAATAAATGGGCCCCAAGAAGGCTGAAAGGTAACACGGGCTGGAAATGACCCAATGGAATAATGGACCGCTAATGGGTATAAAGCGATACACTGTTCATTACGGGCAGGTTTCGCCACGGGCCGTTAATGGGCCAAGAGTTACAAAGGGACTCATATGGGCTGAAAGACGTCATGGGCCATACATGGGCCGGAAGTTACAACGAGCTGGAATCACATTGGACAACCCAGATGACGCTACTGGGCCTAATTCTGTTAGGCCGTAACGGGCCATGAGTTAGCGGGATATAAATGGGCTATATGTGAACATGCCGTTAACAGGCTTTCCGTGGGCCGGCCCGCCACCTTTTGACCAAGCCAAACGGGTCGGCCTTTTCACAGGAATGGGCCTTTGTTGGGCCGTGCCATGTGTCGACGTATCATAGGCGCCTTGGGTCCAATGAGTGGATGATATCTGTCCCAACGGTGAGCCGACACGTGTTTCCTCCAGCCAATGATGATTTTACACGTGGAAAATCCTCATTGGTCGGGGCTATTAACGGGTAATCGGATCGAAAACCGGACCCGATAGCTTAACGTCGTTCTATTACGGTGGATGCCACGTGTCGGTCACCCTTGACGAAAACACTTCTGTGACGCGCGATTTATCGTCATGGAAGTTGATAACCCACAAATATAGGGGATCAATTGTAGCCTCTTTTGATAATTAAGAGTGTCGAACCCAACGAGGAGCTAAAGGTAGAACAAATATTCCCTCAAGTTCTATCGACCATTGATACAACTCTACGCACGCTTGACGTTCACTTTACCTAGAACAAGTATGAAAGTAGAGGTACTTTGTAGGTGTTATTGGATAGGTTTGCAAGATAATAAAGAGCACGTAAATACAAAAGTAGGGGCTTTTTAGATGAAGACACAACTAAGTTAGTTTTAGTAGAGAGCTTTTTGTCACGAGAAAGTTATTTTTCCCTAGGCAATCGATAACTAGACCGGTAATCACTATTGCAATTTTATTTGAGGGAGAGGCATAAGCTAACATACTTTCACTTCTTGGATCATATGCACTTATGACTGGAACTCTAGCAAGCATACGCAACTACTAAAGATCATTAAGGTAAAACCCAACCATAGCATTAATGCATCAAGTCCCCTTTATCCCATACGCAAACAACCTACTTACTCGGGTCTATGCTTCTGTCACTCACGCCACCCACCATAAGCAAATCATGAACATATTGCAAACCCTACATCGGGGATCCCTCACGCTTGCGCGACACGGAGAGCACCATAGGACAACACCACTAATAAAACATGCAACTCAAACCAATCACGATCATTAATTAACCCATAGGACAAAACAGATCTACTCAAACATCATAGGATAGCCATACATCATTGGGTAATAATATATAGCGTTGACACCATGTTTAAGTAGAGATTACAGCAGGTAAGAGAGGGGTTACACCGCTGCATAGAGGGGGGAAGAGTTGGTGATGAAGGTGGTGAAGTTGTTGGTGAAGATCGCGGTGATGATGATGGCCCCCGGCAGCGCTCCGGTGCCATCGGTAGCAAGGGGAAGAGAGCCCCCCTTCTTCTTCTTCCTTGACCTTCTCCCTAGATGGGAGAAGGGTTTCCCCAGTAGTCCATGGTCTCCATGGCATGGGAGGGGCGAGAGCCCCTCCGAGATTGGATTTGTCTCTCTATCTCTCTCTATTTCTGCATTCCTGGATTCTGCCCTTTCACCGTTTCTTTTATATCTCGAGATCCATAACTCCGATTGGAATGAAACCTTTGCCCAGATTTTTCTCCAAAAATTAGCTTTCTTGCGGCAAAAGAAGAGAGTCAACCACCTTACGGGGTGCCCACGAGGGTCAGGGGCGCGCCTGCCCCCTAGGGCACGCCCCCCTGCCTCATGACACCCTCGGGCACCGTCTCACGTTGGTTTTTCTTCCCAAAAATCATAAATATTCCAAAAATGATCTCCGTCCATTTTTATCCCATTTGGACTCCGTTTGATATGGGGTTTCTGTGAAACATAAAACATGCAACAAACAGGAACTGGCACTGAGCACTAGATCAATATGTTAGTCCCAAAAATAGTATAAAAAGTTGCCAAAAGTATATGAAAGTTGAATAATATTGGCATGGAACAATAAAAAATTATAGATACGACAGAGACGTATCAGCATCCCCAAGCTTAATTCCTGCTCGTCCTCGACTAGGTAAATGATAAAAAGATAATTTTTGATGTGGAATGCTACCTAGCATAATCTTGATCATGTAATCTAATCATGGAATGAATATTAAGACACGAGTGATTCAAAGCAATAGTCTATCATTTGACATAAGAACAATAATAATTAGGGCATCCCAACAAACAATCATGTCTTTCAAAATATCAATGCTTCAGAACGTTATCCCTACAAAATCATATAGTCTTGTATGCTCCCTTCTCTTAACACAAGGTACCCCTCATGCCTATCCCGGTGTCAGCCAAGCAATTGTTTCATACTTTAGTATTCTCAAACTTTTTCAACTTTCACGCAATACATGAGAGTGAGCCATGGATATAGCACTATAGGTGGAATAGAATATCATGGTGGGGGTTATGTGGAGAAGACAAAAAGGAGAAAGTCTCACATCGACGCGGCTAATCAACGGGCTATGGAGATGCCCATCAATTGATGTCAATGCGAGGAGTAGGGATTCCCATGCAACGGATGCACTAAGAGATATAAGTGTATGAAAGCTCAAACTGAAACTAAGTGGGTGTGCATCCAACTTGCTTGCTCATGAAGACCTAGGGCATTTGAGGAAGCCCATCGTTGGAATATACAAGCCATGTTCTAAAATGAAAATTCCCTCTAGTATATGAAAATGACAATATAGGAGACTCTCTATATGAAGAACATGGTGCTACTCTGAAGCACAAGTGTGGTAAAAGGATAGTAACATTGCCCCCTTTTTTCTTTTTTTCTTTTTTTTGGATGGGCTTCTTTGCCCCCCCTTTTTTTATTTAGGCTTCTTCGGCCTCTCCCCCTTTTTTTGAATGGGGCAATGCTCTATAATGATGATCATCACACTTTTATTTACTTACAACTCAATATTACAACTTGATACTAGAACAAAGATATGACTCTATGTGAATGCCTTCGGCAGTGTACCGGGATGTGCAATGATCTAGCGTAGCAATGACATCAAAAAACGGACAAGCCCTGAAAACATCATGCTATCTATCTTACGATCATGCAAAGCAATATGACAATGAATGCTCAAGTCATGTATATGATGATGATGATGGAAGTTGCATGGCAATATATCTCGGAATGGCTATGGAAATGTCATAATAGGTAGCTATGGTGGTTGTTTTGAGGGAGATATAAGGAGGCTTATGTGTGATAGAGCGTATCATACCACGGGGTTTGGATGCATCGGCGAAGTTTGCACCAACTCTCAAAGTGAGAAAGGGCAATGCACGGTACCGAAGAGGCTAGCAATGATGGAAGGGTGAGAGTGCGTATAATCCATGGACTCAACATTAGTCATAAAGAACTCACATACTTATTGCAAAATTTTATTAGCCATTGAAACAAATTACTACGCACATGCTCCTAGGGGGGAGGTTGGTAGGAGTTAACCATCGCGCGCCCCCGACCTTCACGCAAATATAAACAATCAAAATACAATGCGCGCCAATTTGGTTACATAGTTAGTAGACCATACGTGCATGCTTCGGGAATCACAAACCTTAACACCAATATCCTTACTAAACACAACCATCTACTAGTACCTCCCACATATTATCATCTCTATATCGCAAAACTATTGCAAGGAATCAAACATATCATATTCAGTGATCCACAAGTTTTATGTAGGATTTTATGACTAACCATGTGAGTGACCATGTCATCTCTCTAAATAGATATAAGTGAAGCAAGAGAGTTTAATTCTTTCTACAAAAAATATGCCCACGCTCTAACAAATATAAGTGAAGCAAAAGGGCATTCTACAAATGGCGGTTTTCTATGCGAAGAGAAACAGGCAATCCAAACTTCAAATGATATAAGTGAAGCACATGAAGCATTCTATAAAACCATACTCAAAAGATTTAAGTGAAGTGCAATGAGCATTCTATAAATCAACCATGGACTATCTCATACCAGCATGGTGCATAAAATAAAAGTAAAAACTAAATGCAAAATACGCTCCAAGACTTGCACATATCGCATGAACGAAACGAATACGAAAACATACCGATACTTGTTGAAGAAAGAGGGGATGCCTTCCGGGGCATCCCCAAGCTTAGATGCTTGAGTCTCCTTGAATATTTACTTGGGGTGCCTTTGGGAATCCCCAAGCTTGATATCTTGCCTCTCTTCCTTTTCCTCATATCGAAACCTCCTCGATCAAACACTTCATCCACACAAAACTTCAATAGAAAACTCGATAAGATCCGTTAGTATAATAAAGCAAATCACTACTCTAAGTACTGTAGCAAACCAATTCATATTTTGTTTTTGCATTGTGTCTACTGTAATATAGCTTTTCCATGGCTTAATCCACTGATATAAATTGATAGTTTCATCAAAACAAGCAAACTATGCATCAAAAACAAAATCTGTCAAAAACAAAACAGTCTGTAGCAATCTGAACATTCACCATACTTCTGGTACCCCAAAATTTCTACCAAAATTAGGCAAAATAAAAAATCTGTACAGGAAGACAGTGCAAAAATAATCAGAACCATTTGACGTTCCAGCAAAAATGTAAAATCGAGCAGTACAACCAAAGTTTATGTCCTGCACCGCACAAAGCAACAAGCATTGTAAACATCCTAAAGGCAAACCTTGGCACATTATTTTTATAATACAATGGAATTGTACAAGGGGATAATTAT
Source organism: Triticum dicoccoides (assembly GCF_002162155.2). Taxonomy (NCBI): domain Eukaryota; kingdom Viridiplantae; phylum Streptophyta; class Magnoliopsida; order Poales; family Poaceae; genus Triticum; species Triticum dicoccoides. The sequence goes on along the minus strand of NC_041383.1, from coordinate 147,556,597 downwards.
TTTTGATGAAAAGTTTCTGTAATTAAGATTCACAAAGTTTCCGTGAGCATGAACAAAGTTCAAGGCTAGCTCCCATTGTAACAATGCTTGTCTCTCTCACTTCCACTTCCCTTTTTGAAAAGTTTTGGGTTCCCCTCTTTATTTTTTTTTTGTTTTTAAACTTTATGAAAGCACTCAACAGAAATAAATGACTCTCTAAAACTTCCGGGTTGTCTCGCTGGCAGCGCTTTCTTTAAAGCCATTAAGCTAGGCATATAGTGCTCAAGTAATGAATCCACCCGGATCCTAAGGTATATCAAAGCCAATTTTAATTAACAATGATTTGTAATTTAGTAGTGATCACAAAGTAACATATATCATGCGAAAACGAAGTCTAATTCTCTTCCCATGCATCGGCATGTCATAAAAGAACAATTCATGCACACCAAGTAAAGGCCAATGCATAGTATAAACAGTTTCTTGCAATTTTATCATATTGGAAACATAGAGAGGTGGAGATATAGTTCCTCTCTCATAATAATTGCAAGTAGGAGCAGCAAGCACATGCATATTATATCTATCAAAATCATCATGTGCAATAGTAAAAGGCAACCCATCAATATAATCCTTAGTAAGCACAAACTTCTCCGATATAGTGTAGTTAGGAGAATTCAAAAGGATAATAGAACTGTCATGCATGGGTGCAATAGCAACAATTTCATGTTTAACATAAGGAACTATAGAAAGTTCATCTCCATAAGCATAATTCATATTGGCATCTTGGCCATAAGCATAGCAAGCATCATCAAAAAGGGATATTTCATAAGAATTAAAGGGATCATAACAATCATTATAGCAATCATCCTTCGGTAAGTGGTGGTAGGAGTTGTGAAATTGTCCCTAAGCAATTGACTACTTTACTAGACCGATAGCAAGTTTTATGTGGGAGAGGCCACTGCTAGCATGTCATCCCTGACTTGGAATTCCATGCACCTGTGATTGGAACTATTAGCAAGCATCCGCAACTACTAACGTTCATTAAGGTAAAACCCAACCATAGCATTAAGATATATTGGTCCCCCTTCAATCCTGTATGCATCAATTTCTATGCTAGGTTGAAGCTTCTGTCACTCTTGTCCTCCAATACATAGTCCTATCAACATACAACTAACCCTATGGTGTGATCCACGCGCGCGCTCATATGATGGGCACCAAAGGACAGCAACATAACCACAAGCAAATTAAACCAATCATAGCAATTCATCAATCATTGATAGGACAACGAAAATCTACTCAGACATCATAGGATGGCAACACATCATTGGATAATATATGAAGCATAAAGCACCATGTTCAAGTAGAGGGTACAGCGGGTTGCGCGAGAGTGAACTGCTGAATATAGATGGGGGAAGTTGATGGAGATGTTGGTGAAGATGATGGATGTGTTGGTGTAGATCGCAGCGATGATGATGGCCCCCGGCGGTGTTCCGGCGCCATCGGAAGCAAGGGGGAGAGAGCCCCCTTCTTCTTCTTCTTCCTTGACCTCCTTCCTAGATGGGAGAAGGGTTTCCCCTCTGGTCCTTGGCTCCCATGGCGTGGGAGCCCCTCCGAGATTGGATCTATCTCTCTGTCTCTCTCTGTTTCTGCGCTCTGGAATCTGCCCTGGCACCGTTTCTTTTATATCCGGAGATCCGTAACTCCGATTGGATTGAAACCTTCGCCCAGATTTTTTTCTGAAAATTAGCTTTCTTGCGGCCAAAGTAGAGCAGCAACTGCCTTACGAGGGGCCCACGAGGGTCAGGGGCGCGTCCAGGAAAGGGAGGCGCGCCCCCTGTCTCGTGGCCACCTCGGGCATCGTCTTGCGTTGATTCTTCCTCCCAAAAATCACAAATATTCCAAAATAATTCTCCGTCCATTTTTATCCCGTTTGGATTCCGTTTGATATGGGTTTCCTGCGAAACATAAAACATGCAACAGATAGGAACTAGCACTGGGCACTGGATCAATATGTTAGTCCGAAAAATAGTATGAAAAGTTGCCAAAAGTATATGAAAGTGGTAAAATATTGGCATGAAACAATCAAAAATTGTAGATACAACGGAGACGTATCAGTCATCGAGCTGAACATGTGCAGAACTCGGAGGTGTCGTACATTCGGTACTTGACCGGTTGATTCGAGAAGATGTTCGACTACATCAACCCCGTTAAGTTAACGCTTCCGCTTTCGGTCTACGAGGGTACGTGGACACACTCACCCCCTCTTGTTGTTATGCATCTCCTAGATAGATCTTGCGCTAGTGTAGGACATTTTTTTGAAATTGCATGCTATGTTTCCCAACACAGCCATGAACAAATTAAGAAAATATATGTTTACCATCTGTAGCATAGTAGCCTGGTCGGTGTGCATAGCACCCATCTCATCTGCCAGCCCTCAGATTTTATTCTTTCTCGCTCGCCAAACTGCCTTCTTGTGAAACATCTTGGTGTTACGGTCCCCCTCCTTTAACCAATCAATTCGCAATCGCTGGAGCCATAGCATTTCTTCCTTGTATAGCAACTCATTCATCTTGTCCATCTCTTGTCTTATTTCTGCTCAGTCTGCATTCATATTGGTCAGTTCCTCTAACCGAGTACGAGACTTCTCTATTTCGCGGGTTACATTGCCAAAGGTTTTATTACTCCAAGTATGTAAATCGGCCATAACAGTAGCGAGGGCCTCCCTTACATCACCTAGGTTCCTCTTCATACCTTTGCTTGACCAAGAATTAGCGATGATGGCTTGAAGCGCCGGCGATCTCTCCCACATCAACTCGTACCGGCGGCTGCTGCAAGGCTGCACGTCCTATTCCAGCGAGAGCTCAAGAAGCAGCAGACTATGGTCCGACGCCGGTGACACAAGGTGTGCCACCGAAGCTTGCATGAACATGTCCCTTCAGGCGTTGGACGCCACCGCTCTATCCAGCCGAACTTGGACGTTCGCCCGGCTGCTCCGCCTATTATCATATGTGAAGGGGTGACCTGAAAAACCAAGATCAGTTAGACCACAAGCTTCAAGTGCATCCCGAAAAATAATCCTTTGGCCAAGAGGTCTCGGAGTTTCCGATTGATGTTCAAAATCCCAGATAGCCTCATTGAAGTCACCGATAATCACCCATGGCAGTGTGATCTGAGCATGTAGACCTTTGAGCTTATCCCACATCCTATGCCTATTCTCTACTCTCGGTCCGCCATAAACAAAAGTAGCTCTCCATAGTGGCCTGTCCGAGGACACACGCAAGTACACATCAATCAATCTTTCATTTGCTTCTTGCACATCGACGTACATAGACTCATGCCAAAATAGTGCTAGGCCACCACTACGACCATTACTACTGACTCCTTCAAAACTAGAAAGCCCTAATCTATTACGCAAACGATACATCTTATCTTTATTTTGTCTAGTCTCACACAAGAACACAAGATTTGGGGAGTGTGTCCTAAAAGGAGACGCGAGTTCATGAACTGAGTGGTTCCCCGCCCCACGACAGTTCCAACCTAGCCAATTCATTGCTCCTGACGGGGCAGCACAGCCGACCCCGTCAGTTTACCGGCGGCCCCAAGGCCGGTTGCCTCCAGTCTATCCATGCTATCCGAGTCCATCATCTCCTCCTCCTGGTTCTTGCCTTTGTCGCATAGCTGAGTCTTCCCACGTTTCTGTTTGTTGCCCATGCCTCTCTTTGTATGCACCACCATAGCTCCCTGTGTAGGGTTCAGATCGTTTCCACGAGATATCCTCTCCCTCAGGGATGAATCAGCCTCCTGCATGTGTTGATCGGACTCAGAAGACGAGAGCCCCGAGTTGACGTTCCGGTTACGCACGGCCGGGATCATGTCCATGCTCCCAAGGCTGCTGTTGTGGCTCGCCTCACTCCCAGGCGGCCGAACTAAAAGTGGCAGTGGCGCCGGAACACGACCCCCAAGGAAGACAAATTCTGGGGGTTCGGAAACTGCCTGCACCGTCCGGATTCTGCTGGCCTCAGGCCTCTGCCCAGCCAGATGCATACGCATGGCTAAAACATGATCTGAGAGATCCTCATCCACGTTTTGTCTAGAGCTACTATGTTCACCAAAGCCATCACGAACATCAACCTGTACTGGTAGATCTCTAGCTTGCTGCTGCTGTTGGTTTCCCTTCCCTCTACGCCTCTATCTCGGTTGTCCAAGAACCTCAGAAGGAGCATTACTAGCAAAGTTCAGCCCCTTCTCGCTGCAGGCTGGGATCCGAGAGCCACAAACGCTGATTTATTCTCAAACTTCCTGTATGGGGAGCACTGCAGCCCTTCATCATATGCTCACACCCAGTCTTTTCTTTTCGCATTGGTTGTCATCGTGGCCTATGAATCCACACCAGAAGCAGTAATGGGTCCCCCTCTCGTACCGGAGTGGATTACTTGTTTCGCCGGGTCCTTGCCGATGGTGATCTTAGTCTGGAGCCGACGGCCGAGCGGCAGGTCGACCCGGATATGCAAGAACTCGCACACCCTGCTCACATCGGCCTCCGCATCCACCTCCATGACGGTACCCAACAAGCCTCCAAGAAATTTGCCGTATGCAATAGTCTGTTTTCCCCACGGGACATTGTAAACATGGACCCAGACTGGAACCGAGTTCAATTCAGCCTCGGAGGGCTGCTCTCCATCCTTGAACGGGCTAACGATGAGTGTGTTTCCCTTGAAGATCCAAGGTCCTCCTCGTGCCACGAAGTTATAATCTCCCTCGGAAAAGAATGTCACCGCATACCAATTGTTCTTAATCCTGGCAATATTGAGGCCGGTTCGCACCTTCTAGACCTCGCTGAAGTTGATGACATGGCATCTGTGGATACGGCCAAAAATAATGCAGAATTATGGTAAAAAACAATATGTATTATAAAGGTGATTTCTATTAACAATAATTTCATGAATTGTTTTATGGTCGAAAACAAAGATACAACACCTCCTTTTATTACTTACAGATATCCAGAAGATTTTCACATGCCGAGAGTTAAAATGCGAGACGGAAAACAAAGATTTATACATGCACACATATAGACATACATCTACTGCTTTGGGAGCTAATATCATCAATTTAAGGAAGAAGGGCTCCATGATTTTCCACCGTACAAGGCCGTGCATGTATCCATGTTTACATGCACCAACCTGAGGGAGCTCTACGCATGCATACGCCACAAGGAAGGCCGGCCTGCTAAGCCATGCACGCACGCGTGTCCAAAGATTTCACGCAGCCCAAGACAAGGCACATGGTGCAACCTGGTCCAGTTTCACGGACGTGAGGAGATGGACTCTGGGACAGCTCGCAAGCCTACACATCCACCGAGATTTACTTGGGGTGCCTTGGGAATCCCCAAGCTTGAGCTCTTTCGTCTGTTTCTTTTCCTCATATGAGACCTTTTCAATCAAACACTTCATGCACACAAAACTTCAACAGAAAACTCGGTAAGATTCGTTAGTATAATAAAGAAAATCACTACTCTAGGTAATGTTGCTGACCAATTCGTATTTTGTTTTTGCATTGTGTCTACTATAATATAGCTTTTCCATGGCTTAATCCACTGATAGAAATTGATAGTTTCATGAAAACAAGTAAACTATGCATCAAAAACAGAATCTGTCAAAAACAGAACAGTCTGTCGCAATCTGAACATTCACCATACTTCTGGTACCCCAAAAATTCTACCAAAATTAGAAAAAATAAAAAATTTGTACAGCAAGCCAGTGCAAAAAGAATCAGAACCATTTGACGTTCTAGTAAAAAAAATGTAAAATCACGCACTACGACCAAAGTTTTTGTCCTGCACCGCACAAACCAACAAGCATTCTAAACATCCTAAAGGCAAACCTTGGCACACTATTTTTATAATACAATGGAATTGTACAAGGGGATAATTATTTTTGTTGAAAAGTTTCTATAATTAAGATTCACAAAGTTTCCGTGAGCATGAACAAAGTTCAAGGCTAGCTCCCACTTTAACAATGCTCGTCTTTCTCACTTTCGCTTTCCTTTTTGAAAAGTTTTGGGTTCCCCTCTTTATTTTTTTGTTTTTTAAACTATATAAAATCACTCAACAGAAATAAATGACTCTCTAAAGTTTCCGGGTTGTCTCTCTGGCAGCACTTTCTTTAAAGCCGTTAAGTTAGGCATAAAGTGCTCAAGTAATGGATCCACCCGGATCCCAAGGTATATCAAAGCCAATTTTAATGAACAATGATTTGTAATTTAGTAATTTGCACCAAGTAACATATATCATGCAATGACGAAGTCTAACTCTCTTACTATGCATAGGCATGTCATAAAAGAACAATTCATGCACACCAAGTAAACGCCAATGCATAGTATAAGCAGTTTCTTGCAATTTTATCATATTGGAAACATAAAGAGGTGGAGATATAGTTCCTCTCTCATAATAATTGCTATTTGGAGCAGCAAGCACATGCATATTGTATCTATCAAAATCATCATGTAAAACGGTAAACCGCAACCCATCGACATAATCCTTAATAAGCACAAACTTCTCCGATATAGCATAGTTTGGGGAATTCAAAAAGATAATAGGACTATCATGTGTGGGTGCAATAGCAAAAATTTCATGTTTAACATAAGGAACTATAGCAAGTTCATCTCCATAAGCATCATTCATATTGGCATCTTGGCCACAAGCATAGCAAGCATCATCAAAAAGGGATACTTCAAGAGAATCAACGGGGTCATAACAATCATCATAGCAATCATCCTTCGGTAAGCACGAAGGGAAATTAAACAATGTATGAGTTGAAGATTTACTATCATTAGAAGGTGGGCACGGGTAGCTAATCCGCTCTTCCTCCTTTTGTTCTTCGCTCTCCTCATCATCTTTTTCATGCAATGAGCTCATAATTTCATCAATTCCTTCTTCTGTAGACTCCTGCAAAATATTAGTCTCTTCTTGGACAGCGAAGACTTTCTCAATAAACGCATCAATATCGAAGTTATATTCATAATTCTCGTAGCAATATTTCAATATAGCAAAATTTTCAGGCCTATAAACATCATCATCAAAAGCTTCATACTTTTCAAACAAAGATTCAATTTCATAAGCACCCTTAAAAGCAACAAATTCCTCAATTTTTTCAACATAATAGTAATCATATATACCATTAGCATAAGAAGCTAAGGTTTCATTAACATTAAATTTGCATGAAAAGGTAAGGTGTGGAGCCTTCATCCTAGAGCAACAAGTAATATCATATCTCAAGCATAGTTCCCTAGCATACCAACACAACATATAAATTTGATCCCATAATAGTTTCCCTTTTTGTGTCAAGCGATGATCCCTAAAGTATTCACGTTGATCCAACGTGTCTCCCATAACATAATTGAATGGGGTTTTCTCAGGATTATCAAAGTAGTACATAATTTCTTTCACATAACGAGCATCGAGGGTTTTAGGAGGTTCCCCATTTCCATGAGTAGCAAGTACACCTAATTTTTTTGGTATTTTGTGTTCCATATCCATAACTAAAGATAGAGAACAACTTAGAACAGCAAATAAAAATTACTTAGTGATAAAGCAAACAAGCACACATGAGAATATTCACCCCACGCTATGACTCCCCGGCAACGGCGCCAGAAAAAGGTCTTGATAACCCACAAGTATAGGGGATCAATTATAGCCTCTTTCAATAAGTAAGAGTGTCGAACCCAACGAGGAGCTAAAGGTAGAACAAATATTCCCTCAAGTTCTATCGACCACTGATACAACTCTACGCACGCTTGACGTTCACTTTACCTAGAACAAGTATGAAACTAGAAGTACTTTATAGGTGTTGTTGGATAGGTTTGCAAGATAATAAATAGCACATAAATAAAAATTAGGGGCTGTTTAGATGAAGACACAACTAAGTTAGTTTTAGTAGAGAGCTTTTTGTCACGAGAAAGTTATTTGTCCCTAGGCAATCGATAACTCTACCGGTAATCACTATTGCAATTTTATTTGAGGGAGAGGCATAAGCTAACATACTTTCTCTTCTTGGATCATATGCACTTATGATTTGAACTCTAGCAAGCATCCGCAACTACTAAAGATCATTAAGGTAAAAGCCAACCATAGCATTAAATCATCAAGTCCCCTTTATCCCATACGCAAACAACCTACTTACTCGGGTCTGTGCTTCTATCACTCACGCCACCCACCATAAGCAAATCATGAACATATTGCAAACCCTACATCGGGGATCCCTCACGCTTGCGCGACACGGAGAGCACCATAGGACAGCACCAATAATAAAACATGCAACTCAAACCAATCACGATCATCAATTAACCCATAGGACAAAACAGATCTACTCAAACATCATAGGATAGCCATACATCATTGGGAAATAATATATAGCATTGAGCACCATGTTTAAGTAGACATTACAATGGGTAAGAGAGGGGTTACACCACTGCATAGAGGGGGGAAGAGTTGGTGATGAAGGCGGTGAAGTTGTTGGTGAAGATCGCGGTGATGATGATGGCCCCCGGCAGCGCTCCGGCGCCACCAGAAGCATGGGGGAGAGAGCCCCCCTTCTTCTTCTTCTTCCTTGACCTTGTCCCTAGATGGGAGAAGGGTTTCCCCTTTGGTCCATGGTCTCCATGGCATGGGAGGGGCGAGAGCCGAGATTGGATCTGTCTCTCTGTCTCTCTCTATTTTTGCGTTCCTGTATTCTGCCCTTTCACCGTTTCTTTTATATCTGGAGATCCGTAACACCGATTGGACTGAAATCTTCGCCCAGATTTTTCTCCGAAAATTACCTTTCTTGCAGCAAAAGAAGAGAGTCAACCGCCTTACGGGGTGCCCACGAGGGTCAGGGACGCGCCCCCTGCCTCGTGACACCCTCGGGCATCGTCTTGCGTTGGTTTTTCTTCCCAAAAATCATAAATATTCCAAAAATGATCTCCGTCCATTTTTATCCCGTTTGGACTCCGTTTGATATGGGGTATCTGCGAAACATAAAACATGTAACAAACAGGAACTGGCACTGGGCACTGGATCAATATCTTAGTCCCAAAAATAGTATAAAAAGTTGCCAAAAGTATATGAAAGTTGAATATTGGCATGGAACAATCAAAAATTATGAATACACGGAGACGTATCAGAAGTGGACACTTCTATGATGATAATTTTGGTAATGTCATGGAACACTTTTACAACAGCACAAATATGACTATCTTGATTCTGTCATAAAATCGTCATGGATGTACATGCATGACAGAAAACACGACCTACTGTGACAAACACATATCATCACGGAAGTGTATTTTTTTGTAGTGCACACATACCAAGCATTTAAATCGTACACACAATATGCTCGATATGTGCAAATACAACATGGCATCACAACAAAACTCTACAACTCAAGTACTTTATTTAAAGGCTCCAGAGAGCCATACATATCATTCACACAGAGGGGGATCACATGACCCAGCATTCAAGTCATACAAACATACAAGCCATAAGCGGAAGCAACATGTCTGGTTATAGACATCTAGAAAGTAAAAGGCTTGAGGAAGCCTAGCTATCCTACACGGGTCCACCATGGGCCTTAGGCTACTCGTCGACATCAAGGTCTATGTAGAACCCATCATAAGGGGTTGCAACATCTTCTGAAAACGTAAATAAGCAAACGTGAGTACAAAGGTACTCAGCAAGACTTACATCAGATCCTACATACATGCACAATATCCATGAAGGGATGGTGGGGTTATTGCAGCAAGCCAGCTTTGACTCTTGGCTAAACTATCTTACGAGACTCCAACTTGTAATTGTTTTGCGCACTCGAGTCCACTACACACCACAGCAATACACTACCGAGGATCCACCTTCATCATCCTACGGAAGGGCCATCCATGACACTCGCACTTATCTTGAGGCTTTTAGTAGTTTCCATTTACTTGTCTATGAACTGTATAGGCAACCAAGTAGTCATTTACCGCGGACGCGGCTATTTGAATAGATGATGTTAACCATGCAGGGGTGTACTTCTTCATACATGTTTCCACCACTTAGCATCTGCACACGACATGTGCTCGGCGGACTTCAAGCGAAAGCCGACGTGGGTGTTGACCACGACCTACCTAAACACTTAACTCTCTAGTCCAGGTTTATCGCCTATTCAGGTTCCATCCGCAGGGAGTCCGGCCAAGGTTTCCACATACGGTCCCGAACGATGTGTACAGGGTCCCGAGACACCTAACGGGTGCCTGGCATACGCGGCCACGTACCTACCGCATCACAGCCCACCCCGAGGGTCAGTGCTGCCCACGGCCTCCAGTATGCTACAAACACCAGAAACTACTTGCAACTCCTGGACAGAGGACTAGGGTGGTTAAGAAGTCGAGCGGGGTCATATTTCAGGGCCCAATGCATGGTAGTAGTTGTATCTTAAATCACACATACAGATCTCAGTGCTTAAGGATGGTTCCAATGAAACAACCCACCATGTACTCCTACATGGCCTCTCATCGATACCTTTACCAAATCGTGTTCAACACATCACTCTCATTACCGACATGATCATTTCACTCTAGCCCACCATCCAGATGAACCAGACCTGACACGACTCTAAGCATAGCAGGCATAGCAAGGTAGGAAACACAATCATGGCTCAATCAACTCCTACACATGCTAGTGGGTTTCATCTAGTTACTATGGCAATGACAGGTCATGCAGAGGAAATGGGTTCAACTACCATAGCACACAGCAGTTTGAAATGCATTGTCTTAAATGCAGTAAATGAGAGCAGGAGCGAGAACATGGGATTGTATCGATATGATCAAATGGTTGGTTGCTTACCTGGCAGGTCCGTAGTCTGATATTGATCTTCGTTCAGGTACTCGCGATATTCTTCCAGGGCAGAACCTACCGCAGGGAGCACCGATAACACAATCAATACCAAACAATATGCAACATTATGATGCATGCATGAGACATGGAAAAATGAGTGTGTTGGGCTAATGCAGCTATGAACAGATGAGTTTGAGCCATTTTGAACCAAAGATTCAAATTCCAAACTCATATGTGATCTTAAATAGTGCTTTATCATGTTTTGCACTAGACAGCAAGTTAACTTGTTTAAACATGCATAAAACCAGGACAGGTGGATAGATTGGATTTTTTTGATCATTTTTCATATAAAATACTTTGCATTTGGAGTTACAGATTAATTTCTATGAATTTTTGAAGTTAGCACTATTTTCTGTAACTTCCTAAATAAGAATAAATCCAGAAAATGAGTTATTGCATCAGCATTGCGTCAGCAGGTCAACTGGGCCGGTCCAGGTCAAACCTGACTAGTGGGACCCACTGGTCAGTGTCACTGTTAATTAACTAAGTTAATTAGGATTAGTTTAGCACTAAACTAGGTTTGACCAAAAGGCAGGGCCCGCATGTTAGTGACATGGGGGGTCAAACACCTGGTCAAACTAGGCTGACTCGCTGGCGTTTAGCCGCCGGCGACGTCCAGACGTGGCGGAGGGTGCGGGTTTCACCCTCCGACGACCAAATGGACAACGGAGGCCATCTATGAGTAGCTGGGAGCGAGCCACATCGAGGGGTGGTGGTGGTTGAGCTCAAGGTCGCCGGAAACGACGCTGGCGATGAGCTTTGCGGCTGCGGGAGTTCGGGGGCATGGACGAACTCGTCGCTGTGGTGGTCTTGGAGGCTGGAAGCCAGCTCCTACGTGGCCTATGTGGTGCAGTGAACTTGTTGGACAAGGTGGTGTGGGCATTGGGTGGCCGGAGCTACGTCGGCGACGAGCTCAGGCGGTGGCACGTGTGGTGAAGCTCATTGCAGTTGATGCAGGGGACGGCAGCGAGAACGGAGAGGATGGGGAGAGGTATAAGCTCACGGTGGTCACGATGATCTAGAGAACATGGTCGGGGATGAGCTGTGACAGCGGTGACGGCTAAGGGGATCTCCGGCGATGGTGGAGTTGGGCGAGGTCGGTGAAGTGGCTCCAGGGCGAACGAGCGCTCAGGGCTCGGTCTGCTCGATGGAGAGGAGGGTGGCGGAGCTGCTGGACATGGCGAGGCGGCGTGGAGATGACGGTGGCCATGTCTACGATAGCGAGGCGGTTGCGGCTGCATCAGCCATGGCGGAAGGGAGTGAGGGAGAGGCGTTGGGGGCGAATGGAGGTGTCCATGGGGTCGAGGGGCGACGTGGAGGTTGTCCAGACGTCTAGGGGCACGGGCGGCAAGCAGGTGGCATCGTGGCGAGCTCGCACATGCCGGCGTCACCTCCCTGCCTGCCTGGCAGGGAGGAAGCAGCTGGCCGGCGCGGGCTAGCACAGTGCTGGCCCGCCAGGTGGGCTGGGTGGTGGATTTGCCAGGTAAGTGGGCTTTTCCTTTTATTTTCTGTTTTCTTTTCTTTCTGTAGGTTTGTGGCATTTCTAAAAATACCTAGGCATTTCCAAAATTCACCAAAGTGCCCATGCCCACTATATGGAATATATCCTACAGTAAACATTTTAATTTGGGATTATTTGGTCATTTAAAATATTTTATAGCATTTAAATGCCCAAATTCAAATAACATATGATTTAATCCAGTGACCTTAGGATGACCTAGAAATTTGTGCACCATTTTTGTCAGAGGTTTAAGACCAAGGCAAATATGATGAACATTTTAGAATGGCATTTCAGGTTCATTGAAAATAATTTTAGTAAACCCTAGTTGATTAAGAAGGGTGCTCGGGTTCTGTCATCCCCATTGCCAAGTTTTTGCTCAAAGTAAACATGATGCAAACACTCTAATGCATGAACTAGCTAGGGTGTGACAACTCGGGTTAAACTTGACGAGCCTAGCATATGCAGATATGGCCTCGGAACACTGGAGACCGAAAGGTCGAGCGTGAACCATAGAGTAGATATGATCAACATAGTGATGTTCACCATTGAAAACTACTCCATCTCATGTGATGATCGGACATGGTTTAGTTGATTTGGATCACGTGATCATTTATATGACTAGAGGGATGTCTATCTAAGTGGGAGTTCTTAAGTAATATGATTAATTGAACTTTATTTATCATGAACTTAGTCCTAATAGTATTTTGCAAATTATTTTGTAGATCAATCGCTCGTGTTATAGCTTCCCTATGTTTTTTATATGTTCCTAGAGAAAACTAAGTTGAAAGATGATAGTAGCAATGATGCGGAGTGGGTCCATGATCTGGGTGTATCCTCATTGCTCCATAGAATAATTATGTCCTTGATGCACCGCTAGGAGACAGACCTATTGCAGGAGCAGATGTAGACATTATGAACGTTTGGCTAGCTCAATATGATGACTACTTGATAGTTTAGTGCACCACGCTTTATGGCTTAGAACCGGTACTTCAAAAATGTTTTTGAAATGTCACGGAGCATATGAGATGTTCCAAGAGCTAAAATTGGTATTTCAGACTCATGCTCGTGTCAAGAGGTATGAGACCTCTGACAATTACTTTGCCTAAAAGATGGAGGAGAGTTGCTCAACTAGTGAGCATGTGCTCAGAATGTCTAGGTACTACAATCACTTGAATCAAGTGGGAGTTAATCTTCCAGATAAGATAGTGATTGACGGAGTTCTCTAGTCACCATCACCAAGTTACCAGAACTTCGTGATGAACTATAGTATGCAAGGGATGATGGAAATGATTCCCGAGCTCTTCGTGATGCTGAAATCGACGAAGGTATAAATCCAGAAATGTCAGGACCCCGACTCAATGCCACATCGATCTAGCATGTAACACCTCATATCACTTTGCGGCCTCACGCACGGTATTCCCACGGGTGTCACCTTACCTTTGCCCGGGACCGTTTGCGCCTTTTGGCACACGTATATGATAGTGTCGCTAGCATCCATATGATAAGGAGCCCAGGCTGACATGGCTAGTCGTAAACCCAAAGTGGCACAAACTTACAGGGACAGGCATCCATGACCCAGCATCGAACGTGTCGGTCATCAGCGAGTGAATCCAGGCTGTAGCACTGGGCTAGCAGGACTCCGGTGAACCGGGCTGTAGCGGGCTAACAGGACTCCGGTATTCATCGCGTGACATTTCCCCGAAGGGACAGACACAGGAACGAAGAATGACACATGCCGGCCAGCCTAAGTGTTCCGGAGCAGTAGCAAGCTACCATTGCTCGGTGGAAACACTAGGAGACATTTCCCGGTAAGAGAGGCTACCAAGGATAAACAACTAGATAGTCAGATCCCAGACATACCAAGCATTTCAATAACATACACACAATATGCTCGATATGTGCAAATACAACATGTCATCACAACATGACTCTACGACTCAAGTATTATTCATTAGGCTCCGAGGAGCGAGATATTACAAACAGGGGTCTCATGACCCAACATTCAGAGCATACAAATCAAAGCACAAGCGGAAGCTTAACATGTCTGAGTACAGACATCTACAAATGAAAAAGGCTTAGAAGCCTGACTATCTACCAGATCTGGCCGAGGGCACAAGATCGTAGCTGAGGTATCAAGCTAAACGTCGAAGTCCACGCGGAACTACTAACGAGACTGAAGTCTCTTGCAGAAACATAAAATAGGCAAACGTGAGTACGAATGTACCCAGCAAGACTTACATCAGAACTAACTACATATGCATCATTATCAACAAAGGGGGTGGTGGAGTTTAACAGCAGCAAGCCAGCTTTGACTCGGTGGCTATCCCAAACTACGACTGCAAGTAACTCTTTTGAGGTGGCGCACACGAGTCCACATATTCACCATACCAATACACCACTATGGATCCGCTCCCGTCTCCCAACGAGAATGCCATCCATAGCACTCACGCTTATCTTGCGTATTTTAGAGTATCCACTTTCACTTGTCTATGAACTGTTGTAGGCAACCCAGAAGTCCTTTACCGCGGACACGGCTATTCGAATAGATGATGTTAACCCTGCAGGGGTGTACTTCTTCACACACGCTCTCACCACTTACCGCCGTTTACACGACATGTACTCGGCAACCTTCAAGCGGAAGCCCAACGTGGGTGTCAGCCACGGCCTACCTAAACACTCAAGTCTCTAGTCCAGGTTTATCGCCTATTCCGGTTCCATCCGTGAGGAGATCCGGTCGGGGTTTCCCTCACATCCCCAAACGATGTGTATAGGGTTCCGTGACACCAAACGGGCGCCCGGTATACCCGGCCACGTGCCTACCGCATCACAGCCCACCCCTCCGATCAGCGCTGCCCACGGCCTCCAGCATACTACAAACACCAGAAACTACTTGCAACTCCTGGACAGAGGACAAGGGTGATTAAGAAGCCGAGAGGGTCCATTGGTTTCGGGCCCAATGCGTGGTAGTAACTGTATCATGGATCACAAACACAGAACTCAGTTCCTGAGGACGGCTGCAATGAGACGACCCACCATGTACTCCTACATGGCCTCTCACCGCTACCTTTACCAAATCGTGTTCACACACTTAGCTCACACACAGTAGGACATGTTCACACACCTCTGATTCATCCTCGATGAATCAGACCTGACTCAACTCTAAGCAGTAGCAGGCATGACAAACAAGCATGAATGAGTAGGCACAACAAGGCTCAAACAACTCCTACTCATGCTAGTGGGTTTCATCTATTTTCTGTGGAATGACAGGTCATGTAGAGGCTAAAGGGTTTCAGCTACCGCAGCAAGTAATAGATGAATCGTTGTTGTCCTAATGCAGTAAAAGAGAGCAGGATCAAGAGAGTGGGATTGTATCGGAATGAACAAGGGGGGTTTGCTTGCCTGGCACTTCCGAAGATAATATAGCTCTTCACTAGTGTCATCGATCTCATTGTCAAAACCACGTCTATCGAGAGGGGACAAATACCGGCAACAGAGAAGAAACACAATCGATGCAATGCACAATATGATACATGATCATGACATGGTAAAATGAGTGTGTTGGGCTAATGCAACTACAACCAGATGGGTTTGAGCTATTTTGAACCAAAGATTCAAAGTTCAAACACATTTGTGATCTTAAATAGTGCTTTATCATATTTTGCACTAAATAGCAAGTTAACTTGTTTAAACATGCATGAAACTGGTACAGATGGATAGATTGGATTTTTCTGATCATTTTTCATATATAAATTATTTCATTTGGAGTTACGGTTGAATTACTATGAATTTTAGAAGTTAGCACTATTTTCTGGAATTTCCTGTAAAGAATAAATTCAGAAAAGGGTTATTGCGTCAGCATGATGTCGGGGTGACGTCATCAGGTCAAAGCCGTCGACCAGGTCAAACCTGACCAGTGGGGTCCACTGGTCAGCGACACAGTGCTGTTCAGTGTCAATGACAGGTGGGGCCCGGTCAACGGCCACGTCAGCATAGTCAACTCTGACTGGTGGGTCCCGTGTGTTTATTAACTAATCTGAACAGAAATAAAACATAGATTATTTAGGGCATGGGGCCCAGGTGTCAGTGAGCTAGGTGGGTTGGTTAGTGGGGTGTTTAACCGCTAATGACGTGCCACGTCACCGGCCACCGGAGTTCGGCCGGCGGCGACCCGAAACGCGGCGGATGTTCGCCGGGGCTGCGCTACAGGTGGCGGCTGGGCAAGAGAAAGGCACAGGGAGGAGGCCCTCACTCGCGCGCATCGAACGGAGCAGGTGGGAGGTCGCGGGGTGGTCGGAGCTCGCCGGAAGTGAGCTCGCGGCGGCGCCGGAGTTCGGGTGAGTGCGGGGTTGGCGCTGTGGTGCACGGGAGGGCAAGTTAGCGTGTGCGTTATGCTCCTGGTGGCTTCCTGAGCGCGGTGACGCGCTCCTAATCGAGCTCAAGCGGCTGCAGGGACGGCGGTGACATGGCCGGCGGCAGGGGAAGCTCGGCCACGGCAGGGCTACGACCTAGAGGGTGGGCGCGACCAGGGGAGAAGGGGGAGACGATGCGGGTGCTCACAGCGCGTCCGATGGCGTTGTCGGCGAGGTCGGGGGCGGTCTGGTTGCTGCGAATCGACGACGACGACTATCGGTGCAGAGGGCGAAGACAATGGCGATGGCGGCGCGGCGGGGCGCTCCGGCGTTGTTTAGCTCGGCGGAGATGAAGAAGAGGTGGGGGCGGAGCTCTTGGGGAAGGTATAGGGGCAAGGGGGGTGGCTGTGGCCGCGTGGCAGCGAATGGCGGTGACGAGCACGTCGGCCATAGTGGGGGAGGACGAGGGAGAGAGCAAGGGGGAAGAATGGGGTGTCGGCGGGGTCGGGGCGGTGCCGAGGAGTGGCTTCGAGGCGTCGCCGCGCTGTCCAAGCGAGGCAGGCGGCCAGGGAGCTGCGTGGCGAGCTCGGGCACGTCGTGGTGTCCCTCCTCTGCCTACTGGCAAAGGTAGGTGACGACTGGCACCAGGCCAGGTGGGCTGGGCCAGCGCAGGTGAGGCCCAGGTGGGCTTGGTGGGCGCCAGGTAAGTGCCGAGGTGAGTCTCTCTCTCTCTCTCTTTTATTTTAGTTTGTCTATTTCTGTTATTTTGTTTTGGTTTAGTAATAAAGCTAAACCATTTCATAAAATCCTGGAAATAATTATGGGTGCTTTCTGAATTATTCCAGTGACCCTCAACAATTTCCAACATTTTTGGAGCATCTAATATATATATAGCATTTAATTAGACCCAATTCAAATATGTTTGAGTTAATTCAAAGTCCAAATATGTCCTGCAAAAATGTGAACCATTTTTGGTAGATGCTTCCACCTTGATCCAGAAATGATGAACATATATAAAGGGAATTTTGAAATCATTGAAAAATATTTTGGTTGAACCTATTTGAATTCCTTTTGATGCTAGGGTTTGAACAATCCCCATTTCAGGTTTAAATGAAATTTAAACATGATGCAACACTCTAATGCATGCACTAGGCATTGTCAGAACTAGGGATGTGACAGCTCACCCCTACTAAACAAGAATCTCGTCCCGAGATTCAAGATGTGAGGTAGGAAGACAAAGGGGACACAAGCTAACACAACTTCACGATCCCGATGTCTTTCTCGAGGATGTTGATTCTTTGCATCACCTTGATCTCGACGTCTTGCTTTGGGAACTACATCTAATATGACAACGGTAGAAAGGGAAAACTCTAGAAGGATCGATCTTCTCGAAGATCAAACAACTTAGGATAAGCTCACGGGGTGAGTCATAAAAACATCTCTCGAGCTGAGACACGAAGCACGCATCTAGAGGAATGAAGTGGAACAGACGACGGAGGTTCACTAGGTAGACAACAGATTCACGCCTAAGAAGGTGGTGAGCGGTTGTCAACGTAGCGAGGAGTTGAGTTGCCATGATACCTCAGCGAGACATCCTGGAGGAGGGTGATTCGTAGATTATTACCTTAAGTGGCAAAAAGAATTACCTTTGATTCAGAGATCATTGAAACTCTTTATACCAGCCTAAGGCAATTCTCGAGCGATCGTTTGGAGGGGTTGGGTAGAATGGCATACTCGGACTAGAATGGATGATGTGGATTACCTTGTTGAAGACAAAGCAATGGATGATTTTGCTTATCATCGGGGATGGATGGAACCCATGGTAGGACCACTTTTGAAAATGATCCTGATCATTAATTACTGAGAAGGGTAATCCAGAGTAGGGTGGCACGATGGCAGTGCAAGCTGGGAACAAAATGCAAATGATGGGAATGATTCTAGTAACTGGGGAGGAACCCCATCAGTAGAGAGTGAATCCACTGTTTGAAAAGTTATAGCATAACCGAGGAAACCGGGAGCACTATGCAATTAATGCCGACGATAAACCTAGCACTTGCGCGTGCTCTCAAGAACTTGAGCATTTCCATGTTCATCAAGGTTTTACCAATATCCGTGACAAGGATCCTGGCAACACAACATACTACCATGGTGAATGGGGACAGACGATGCAGATGCAAAGGAGATAACACCTTCTCAGATTTTGCCTTAGCGAAGCCAAGGAAACAAAATCTGGATGATCGACCGAGCAACATTTAGCACTCCGCTTCTAATGTTCTCCTTGATGTGCTAGCGCAATCCATTTGTTGAAACGGTTTGGTATCTAGAACATCAAGTAACAGGTCGGACTTCGGAAGCTCAAGAATACATAAGGAACAACTACTAGAATAAATTCTACGAGATCCTTATGGGGAGGTGGCCAACTTTCTCAATCAAGATACTACAATAATGGGTCTTCCGGCTGGGTGTGTTGGCCACGACATCCACTTTACCGGGTTACAGAGAGACCAATATTGCAGTTCTTGGGAAACGTTCCAACCATCAAGTCTGCCTGAGATTCAGATCTGGTTGGTGTCAAAATATTCCAGACTCATCAAGTCTAGAAAGAAAAATTAAAGTTTGCAACTCAAATCGACGAGAAGACGTTGCGAGATTCTCGGGAAATGGACTACGGTAGTAAGCTCCAAAACATGAGCTAGTTCTGCTACAAACATGTGTGAACACGCTATCATAGACAAACATGACCACATAGTAGTCTTAAGATAAAACACTACCGAGTTCAGGTTGGGGAACCATCATCGAGGATAACAAAGTCCAAATATAAGTCATGACTTTTAAGAAGGAACTTCTTCTCCTTGAACAAATCAATCAGTGGCTTGGTGTGCTAGGAAACACATATAGAATGGAGGCGGCCAACCTATCAAACCATAGAGTACTTCGCACATGCGTGACTAACATGGGACGATTCCAGAGGAAGTAAAAACTAACTTTCTCGAATCCACGGCGACAACTTACATCAAATGCACCTGAGTTCGAGGAAGTCACTTCTCCATCCAGGCATATGCTTCATGAGTTAGCACGAAGAAATGCTTTCAAAAGTTTCCAATACTAGCTTAATGTTCAACAAGATTATGGAGAAGATAAGGATGTTGTCGACGGGCTCAACAATAATTCATCCAGTTTCCATAAGAATGGAATTCAACAATCATGTGAACACGATGATAGCATTGGTCAGAACAAAAGATATAATGGTGTATACTCGAAGGATCAACCATGAGTAAGACAACATTAAGATCGTCGTTGGTTCTGATTTGATTTGAGAATAGGCCACACTCAAATCAAAGTTTTGATAAGATAATAGGTCCAACAACTGATCACAGGGACCAATCGATGAAGATATCATCTTTCTTCAACATACATACATGATATCCCTTAGTGATGAACTAAGTCAGACAAGCTTTCATCTTCCAACTCTCCAAGTTCTTATTTAGCTTAACCAACTAACTCGGGGGTATCCAACACACATTCTTGGAGAAAGGGTGGTTTCGAAAACCAACTTGATCACGAACTCAACATACCGGCCAGGTGACAACTTGGTGATACTTCCGAGAAGAAATTCGGAAATTCACGAACCACCGGTATGTTACTAAGCCCGAGAACAATCTTGCTTTTGAGGGCAAGATGATATGATCAAATGAGCGAGGACTTGACAAGATCCTAACTCATCAATCAAAGTGTGCACCAGGAAAATGGACTAGGTGGCACAATCAACCTTAGGGTGATGATTCAATAATCAACACGCTAAGAATGAGAATATTGTCCATTAACTACCAAGCAACGGAGTTGCTGGGAGTATTGATTTCACGCATCATGGTTCACTTGTCGGCATTCCGGTTGTGACAACACTGGACCGAGGAATGAATGATGATGGTGAGAAGTATCACTACATCAAGAATTCATAAGAGATGGTGCAATTCTCATGACAATCCTGACATAAAGAGGGCAATACTTCGGGGTGGAACAGAATCAAAAGCTGGATTAGCATTTTGATCTGCGAAGTACAATTGCTTTGACCCAATCCTAGATATGGACGAGGTACTGGAGTTTGTTTCTCCTAGTCATTCCGGAATAGAATGGCTTGACGGACCATGTCAGTGTCAAAACCGGCGGATCTCGGGTAGGGGGTCCCGAACTGTGCGTCTAGGCGGATGGTAATAGGAGACAAGGGACACGATGTTTTACCCAGGTTCGGGCCCTCTCGATGGAGGTAAAACCCTACGTCCTGCTTGATTAATATTGATGATATGGGTAGTACAAGAGTGGATCTACCACGAGATCAAGGAGGCTAAACCCTAAAGCTAGCCTATGGTATGATTGTTGTAATGTATGTTGTGTCCTACGGACTAAAGCCCTCCGGTTTATATAGACACCGGAGGAGGCTAGGGTTACACAAAGTCGGTTACAATGGTAGGAGATCTACATATCCGTATTGCCAAGCTTGCCTTCCACGCCAAGGAAAGTCCCATCCGGACACGGGACGGAGTCTTCAATCTTGTATCTTCGTAGTCTGGGAGTCCGGCGGACGATGATAGTCCGGCTGTCCGGACACCCCCTAGTCCAGGACTCCCTCAGTAGCCCCTGAACCAGGCTTCAATGACGATAAGTCCGGCGCGCATAATGTTCGGCATTGCAAGGCGGGTTCCTCCCTTGAATAATCCAGAGAAGATCATGAACACCAGGATAGTGTCCGGCTCTGCAAAATAAATTCCACATTCCACCGTAGAGAGAATAAAATGCACACTAGCCCAATCTGCTGACGTATTATGCGGCGTGACATCACACCGCTACCAAGCCACTGTTTGAATTGTTTTTTACTTTATACCACCTCAGCACGTTTAGCGAAGCGGTTTTCTTGGCACGTCTTGTCGAAACAGAGATCGTGTTCCCCTTATTCCGGGATTCTCATCAATACGGACGTGGGTAACCCAACCGCGCCATTGATGGTGGCGCTTGGGAGATAAGCGAGTTTTACCAGGCAGGTGGGGGACGCACAGTTTCATCCGCCTATATATAAGGGATAAGGATTTACCTTCTCACCTACGCCTTCTTCCTCCTTTGCTTATCCAACTCCGCGCACTCAAGCTCCAACGCCCAAGCTCGCGCATCTCGCCTCGACCTTCTCCGAATATGTCCGGAGCGGGAGGCAAATGGTTGGCCTCCTTCGTTAAGGAGGAGCACATCACCAAGCTGCGCAGCACCGGATACCTTTCCGGCGATATCGCGCATTGGCTGCCCGACGAGGGGCAGCTCATCCCTACCCCTGGGCCTCATGAGAGGGTCGTCTTCCTCCCCCACTTCCTCCGCGGACTGGGCTTTCCACTCCATCCATTCGTCCGGGGGCTCATGTTCTACTACGGCCTGGATTTCCACGATCTGGCGCCGAACTTCATCCTCAACATCTCGGCGTTCATCGTCGTGTGCGAGGCCTTCCTCTGCATCCGGCCCCACTTCGGCCTGTGGCTCAAGACCTTCAACGTCAAGCCGAAGGTTGTGAAGGGCACGCAAGCGGAATGCGGAGGCGCCATGTTGGGTAAATTGCCCAACGTCCTTTGGCTCGAAGGGGCCTTCGTGGACTCCGTTAAGGGGTGGCAATCGGGGTGGTTCTACATCATCGAGCCGCGCAAGCCCGCATGGGCGGCAGCCCCCGAGTTTAGATCTGGTGTCCCCACGCAGCTCACCTCCTGGAAAGAGAAGGGCTTGCTGTGGGGCAATCCGAAGGAGGTGACGGGACTCCGAGCCTGCATCCAGAAGCTGGTGAGCAATAAGCTCAGGCTCGTCGACGTGGTCCAAGTCATGCTCATCCCGCCGGATTCTCCCATGCCAAGAACGGGCATTCGATCTGTGGGAGTTCAATCCGGAACAGCACCAGGCGCTGAGCGGGCTCTTCGATTCGACACACGAAGGCGCCTGGAGGGTGCTGTTTAAGGGCGCCGAAGCCCCCGCATCCGCGATGGAAGATCGCGGATTTAGCTTGCAGCATCCAACTGACGAGGTAAGCGATTCAACCCCATTACGGGATGCTTTGTAGTAATCGAATTGATTCTAAGAGGGTTTCATTCTTTCTTTTCCTTTGACAAGAATGGATGGAGAAGGCCAAGCAGCTTATCAGCCCGGCTCCCATGCCAGAAGACCCAGTGGACGCCCGTTTAGCAGGGCTGCTGGTTCCGGCACCGCATGTGGTGCCGGAGAAGAAGGCCAAGAAGGTGGCCGCGGGGACTCGAAAGAGTTCCCGCAATCAGGTGTCCGACGACGAGGCAGACTCCTCCCCCGAAGACGAGGAGGAGGAGGACTCTCTCCCGGAGGAGGGAGAGAAGAAGAGGAAGGCTTCCCCAATAGGGGAGGCCGAAGGGTCCAAGAGGGGGAGGACTATCCCCCCGGACAGTTTCGCCAACTCCACCGTTGGCGAGGATGAGTGGCCTCCAAGGGCCAGGTGTCCGGCAAGATCGTAAGTATCCGGATCCTTGATATATAGTTTCTTTCGTGTCACGTAGTGTCCTTCTAACACCGCATTCTGTCTCTAGTCCGGCTGATGACGATCTCCCCGCTTCATCAAGCGGGTCATTGGCCCCGTCGGATGTGGATTCACTTCCGACTGCCACTACCCCCCACGCCGGCGAGGACGCCAAGGTGGGATCCCAAAGGGGGGCCCATCAGGAGGAGGCTCTGGTGGCGCCGTCAGGTTGCCTTCCGGACTTCGTGCCGGACTCTATATCGGAACCCGCAGTGGTTCCAGAGTCCGGCGGGCGGCCCCTTCGAAAGAAGGGAAAGACCGTGACACCGGCGACCTCCGTCCTACCGGAGGCGCCGGATAACTTGTTGGAGGCGCTTAAAGGCGCTTCCATCGAGGAAGAACACCGCACTATCATGAGTGCGGTGATTCAAAAGGTTCAGCTTGCCAAGAGCGGGCTGACCGAAGCCTGCAGCAGCCTTTTAATAGGCTTTGAGGTAAGAAGTTAAAATTATGTAATGTAATACCGCATAGACAGTAGCCCCTGATGCTCAGTTCGGTGTTCGAAAGAAAAGCCGGACTAAGGATCTAACAAGATACACGCAGGGTTGTTTAAAATATGTCAATATGGGTTTGCAGGCTGCGCTGCTGACCTCTGCCGCACTATCGGCGGAGGTCGATGTGTTGAAGAAGGATCTCGAGCGGTCCGAGCAGGAGCTCGGCCATGCCAAGAGGCAGCTCGAGGAAAAAGAAGGTGAGTAACACCACTTTGAATAATTACCTTACAGAAAAGGGTTTTGGTTGCGATAAAGTTAATAAGGATAACACGGGTATTGTAGGGGCCACTAACGAGGTGGCAGCCCTGAAGGAGGCTGTGTCCGCGGCTGAATGCAGTGCGGCCGCGGAACGGGTGGAGCGAGAAAAGCAAGAGGCACGGGTAGCGGAAGTTCGGCAAGAGCTCCAGGCTCTCATGGAGAAACATGAGAGTTTGGAGCATGACTCCAAGACTCGAGAGTCCGAGCTTGCCTCGGCTCTCGAAAGTGCCAAGTCCGCCAAGGCCGAGGCCCATAAGGCCCTTCAGGAGGTTGAAGATATAAAGAAGATAGCGGCGGGTAAGGCATTTTTCATGCAAAGCAGGCATGTTAATGTGAACTACCTGACACTTACCCGCATTCGGAGCTCTCCAGGGGCGTTTGCAGATCTGCCGCGTAGTGCGTCTGATGCCGCCGCATTCTATCGTGGCAAGGAGGGGAGCTCGACGGAGAAGGTCTTCTGGTCTCAGTACGCTGAGGCCGGCCATCCGGTGCCCCCAAGCGACCAGCTGAAGCAGCTGGTCGAACTCCACAAGGTAGCTGAGGAGGCCATGAAGGGCCTTACAGTCCGGCTGTGGCCTAAACAGGCCATGCCTGGGAGCTACTTTGGCCTCGTGCGGCGGCTGGTGGATGCTTGCCCCTGGGTGGAGGTCATCAAGCGCTCCGCGTGTATTGAAGGTGCTCGTCGGGCCCTTGCCCGCACAAAGGTGCACTGGGGCAAGTTGGATGCGGAGAAGCTTCTCACGGATCCACCGCCACCAGGCAAGGAGTATCGCACGCCTGAAATGTATTATAAAACTGTCCTGAAGGGAGCCCGCGATATTGCGGATGAGTGCCCCAGAAATGTAATCTTTGAGTAAACTCGTTATGTATTATCCTTTGCGCTGAAACATTGTTCATGTGCGCATTAAGCAATGCTTGTTTCATTTAAAATATTACCTTCTGTGCGGCCGTTTATAAAATCTGAGAGATGGCAAGTCGTTGGCTTCAGCCCCCAAGCCATGAGTGCTGGGGTGTTCGGGATAAACTTGAGCACTCTTGTTCCCATTTTTGGGTCCATCTAGGGAGGCGCTCAACACAACGAACAAGGCAACCGGACTTATAATGCTTGAACACTCTCACTTAGCCATAGAATTCTATAATTTTAAATGTCGGCGAAGCCCCTGGTATTCGGAAGACCGAATCCGGGGCGCTATCCACGCTTTCGTCGGACATTGTCCGGAACTTCGCTCGAAGCGGCGTGAGTCTTTAAGGACCCGAAGAAACCTCTCGAACAGCGACCAGTCTCTCGCCCTATCATGCCAGTCAGTTTTAGCTTTCTCCACTGAGGCGCTCGCCCGGCTCAACCGGGGCGCAATCGCAATGGTTCTCCCAGTGCCACCTTAGCCGACAGAACGGAATGTAAGGCACCAAAACGTGGGAGCCGGGCAAACCCAACTATTGACCCAAGACATGATTCGGAGCCGATTCATATAATGCTATAAGTTCGGGGTGCCGTACTTATGAAAGTGTTCGGACTTTATCACACCATAGTTTGGGGGACGGAAGCCCCTGGTGTATTCGGCCGTACCAGAATATACGGGTGCAAGATGTCATGTAATGAGCATATATATATAAGAGGTAATGTAATTGCAGTGAAAAGGGTGCTGCATTGTTTATGAAGGAAAATCTGCTATAAATGCGGACTGATATAAGTAGTGCGGTAAGCAAGGGATTTGGACTAAGTAAACATGTCCCCCTCCAGGGGTGGGCTGCGGATTCGTTGTATATAATCGAATTTAATGCTCATAATTGAGACCACCTGAGTGTTCGTCGCAGCCTTCTTTCGTCCCTGACTGTTGCATCATGAGTTCGGCGGGTTTGCCGCCGGACAGGGCCTCTGGTTAACGGAGTCCTGTGTACATAAGGAAAATAAAATAATAATAAAAAAGAAGGGGGGCACACTTGCGAGCCCTGGTGTGGTCGAACCGCACTCTGGGTCCATTGCGATCGTGCCCCTTCCCCTGTGCCCATGGTATCTCCAAAGCGTAATGATGTACGTGGAGTGTTATTCTTGCGGTCATGCGCGGGCGAGGGTTGGGGCCGCATTTCTACGCTTGCTCTGATCGCGCCAGGTGGTCTTGGTTGGTATTGCTTCGGGCGTGTTTTGCTGTGTCCGGCCGTTTAACGGCCGGACACGAGAATTGCCTTAAGAGGCTGCTCTGTACTTCTGCCGCGAGAGCCGCAGTGTGTTCCTCCGTTCGGAGGGAGCATTCCGTATTCCCGTTGACCGTGATGACTCCCCGAGGGCCTGGCATCTTGAGCTTGACGTATGCATAATGCGGCACCGCGTTGAATTTTGCAAACGCGGTCCGTCCGAGCAAAGTGTGATAGCCGCTGCGAAACGGGACTATGTTGAAGATTAACTCCTCGCTCCGGAAATTATCCGGGGATCCGAAGACCACTTCCAGTGTTACCGAGCCTGTGCAGTTGGCTTCCACACCTGGTATGACACCTTTAAAGGTCATCTTTGTAGGTTTAATCCTTGAGGGGTCTATGCCCATTTTGCGCACCGTGTCCTGATAAAGCAGGTTCAGGCTACTACCGCCGTCCATCAGGACTCTCGTGAGGTGAAATCCATCGACGATTGGGTCTAAAACCAATGCGGCGAATCCGCCATGGCGTATGCTGGTCGAATGGTCTCTTCGATCGAAAGTGATCGGGCAAGATGACCATGGATTGAACTTCGGGGCAACTGGCTCCATCGCATAGACGTCCCTTAGTGCGTGCTTCCTCTCCCTTTTGGGTATATGGGTTGCGTAAATCATGTTCACTGTCCGCACTTGTGGGGGAAAACCCTTCTATCCTCTATTGTTCGGCGGTCGGGTCTCCTCCTTGTCGTCGCTGTTTAGCCCCTTGTCATTGCTTTCGGCAATTAACTTGCCTGCCTGCTTGAACACCCAGCAATCTCTATTAGTATGATTAGCTGGTTTTTCGGGGGTGCCATGTATCTGGCATAAGCGGTCGAGTATTCGGTCCAAATTGGACGGACCCGGAGTGGTTCTTTTGAATGGCTTCTTCCGTTGATCGGGTTTGGAGCCTCGGAATCTGGCGTTGACTGCCGTATCCTCCTTATCGTCGCCGTTAATGCGGCGTTTGTTTTTGTTTCGACGTGACCTGTCGTTGTTGTCCTTAGTATCCGGACTGCCAGAGTTTTTACGGAGATTGTTGCTGCGAGCTAGCCAGCTGTCCTCTCCCATGCAAAAGCGGGTCATTAATGATGTGAGGGCTGCCATGGATTTCGGCTTTTCCTGCCCCAGGTGCCGGGCTAGCCATTCGTCCCGGATGTTATGTTTGAAGGCTGCAAGGGCCTCTGCATCCGGACAGTCGATGATTTGGTTTTTCTTTGTCAAGAACCGTGTCCAGAATTGTCTGGCCGATTCGTCTGGCTGCTGAATAATGTGGCTTAGGTCATCGGCGTCTGGTGGTCGCACATACGTGCCCTGGAAGTTGTCGAGGAATGCGGCTTCCAGGTCTTCTTAGCACCCAATTGACTCTGCGGGCAAGCTGTTTAGCCAATGCCGAGCTGGTCCTTTAAGCTTGAGTGGGAGATACTTGATGGCATGGAGATCGTCGCCGCGGGCCATATGGATGTGGAGAAGATAATCTTCGATCCAAACCGCGGGGTCTGTTGTGCCATCGTAAGATTCGATGTTTACGGGTTTAAACCCTTCGGGGATTTGATGATCCATTACTTCGTCAGTGAAGCATAGTAGGTGTACGGCACCTCTGTATTGAGCAATATCACGACGCAGCTCGAGGGAGCGTTGTCTGCTGTGTTCGGCCCGGCCGGGGTTATTGTATCCGGCGCGACGGTATTCGTCATGGGTCGTGGGGCGCCCACGTGATCCGTAGATGGATCTGGATTGCCTTGCTTTGTCCTCCAATATGTCTCGCAAGTCCGGCGCGTTCCCTCTTGACTTCGTACTTTTGGAGCGATGCCGGGGTACGGTCTTGGCTGGGGGCCAGGATGCCTCTCTGTCACGACCACGGGGTGGTCGGTCAGCCATATCGTGCGCTGGTGATGAAGGTATGTATGCTTCCTCCTCTAATCGGGGGAGCAGCTTACGTCTTGGGTAGCTTTTGGAGGGGCGTTCGAGTTTATACTCTTCGGCCACGAGGACCTCGGTCCATCGATCGGCCAGCAGGTCCTGATCAGTTTGAAGCTGTTGCTGCTTCTTCTTTAGGCTGTTTGCCGTGGCGATAAGCCTGCGCTTGAAGCGCTCTTGTTCGATGGGATCCTCAGGTACGACGAATTCATCCTCGTTGAGGCTTGCTTCGTCTTCGGAGGGAGGCATATAGTCATGATCCTCAACCTCTTCGTCTGCCGCCCTTTCGTGAGGGCTTGCTTCTGCATCCTCCTGCGCTGAGTCTTGCGGGAGGGGATTGTCTTCGACACTTTCTGGAGTATTATTATCTCCTGTGCCGGAATCTCCATTCTTGCTGTGGCGGGATTTAGAGCGGCGCCGCTGACGCTGGCGTTTGGGCTGCTTCTTTAAAGAGTCTGCCTCCGCTGCTTCTTCGCCGTCCCCGTCTTTTGGGGTGTCCACCATATATATGTCGTATGACGAGGTGGTCTTCCAGTGCCCTGTAGGCGCTGGTTCCTGTTCGTCTCCGGCATCGTCGTCCATAGCGTCGATGTCGTCGGAGTCGTAGTCTAGCATGTCGGTTAGATCGTCGACAGTGGCTACAAAGTGGGTGGCGGGTGGGCTCTGAATTTCTTCGTCGTCCGTATCCCAACCATCCTGGCCATAGTCCGGCCAGGACTCTCCCGATAACGAGAGATGTTTTAACGAATTTAGGATGTCGCCGAAGGGCGAGTGTTGGAAGATGTCCGTGGCGGTGAATTCCATAACCGGCGCCCAATCCGAATCGATTGGTAGGGGCATGGGAGGTTCGGAGTCCGGCAGGGAGTCCGGCACCTCGGAATCACGAGTTTTGCGATGGACAAGATTAATGTTCGGCTCCATCGCCGTGGAAGTTGGAGCCCCCAAGGTGGCGTCTATCCACCGATCCTTGATCTGGGCGATCGGCTCCGGACTAATGGCCGAAGCGGATTCAGGTGCGGCGACCAAGGCACTGTTCGGCGGCAGAGCTAGATCATGCCCATCGTAACAGTGCGGCACGCTTGGCTGCGGCTCGAGTCCGTCGAAGATCAAGTCTCCGCGGACGTCGGCCGTGAAGTTTGGGCTTCCGAATCTGACCTGACGGCCAGGGGCGTAGCTTTCGATCTGCTCTAGATGGCCAAGCGAATTAGCCCGCAGTGCGAAGCCGCCGAATACGAAGATCTGTCCGGGGAGAAAAGTCTCACCCTAGACGGCGTTGTTGGTTGAAGATGCCATCAAGCCTATCGGTGACGACACAGAGGAACTCTCAATGAAAGCACCAATGTCGGTGTCAAAACCGGCGGATCTCGGGTAGGGGGTCCCGAACTGTGCGTCTAGGCGGATGGTAACAGGAGACAAGGGACATGATGTTTTACCCAGGTTCGAGCCCTCTCGATGGAGGTAAAACCCTACGTCCTGCTTGATTAATATTGATAATATGGGTAGTACAAGAGTGGATCTACCACGAGATCAAGGAGGCTAAACCCTAAAGCTAGCCTATGGTATGATTGTTGTAATGTATGTTGTGTCCTACGGACTAAAGCCCTCCGGTTTATATAGACATCGAAGGAGGCTAGGGTTACACAGAGTCGGTTACAATGGTAGGAGATCTACATATCCGTATTGCCAAGCTTGCCTTCCACGCCAAGGAAAGTCCCATCCGGACACGGGACGGAGTCTTCAATCTTGTATCTTCGTAGTCTGGGAGTCCGGCGGACGATGATAGTCCGGCTGTCCGGACACCCCCTAGTCCAGGACTCCCTCAGACCACAAGAATAATAGGCATCGATGAACGAATGCATGCATACTCTTGACTAACAATTGATAGACGAGGGTCGGGATACAATTAAAGAGGGACAACTCAAAGGAACATATGATTTTCTGAGTTGTGGATGCATAGATTAGTATGTCGAGCAAAGCTCAACATTTCTTCCGGATAACCCATGCAGGAAGGTAGAGTTGGCAGATTCACAATGTAGAATGAAGAACTCATCAAGAGCACTCTTATTGTGATCTTTTGGTTCAAAGGAACTCCTGCCAAGGATGGTTCATGGTATTTGGAAGAATGATATACCACGGACCTCGCAGTCTATCTCAAAGGTTACTAATATCCTAAAGGTACGAGCAGCACTATCAACACGAGGTAAGTAGAGTGAAACTTGGGTCAAGAACCCAGGAATAGAATACCTACTCCTAAGTATCATCACGAGATGCTTTCGAGAATGATGGCCAGAATCTTCACACTGGGAACACTTAAACATTGCTAGATTACTAGGTGACTCCCTAAAACACCTAGGGTCATAATAATAGCTCCAACATATATGTCAAGGCAATAAATTACCTCAACGCACTGGTTAGTGTGCTTATTCTGACCATAAAGGACATCGGAAACGGAAAGAAAGGATTTGCAAATGCATCAGACTATTTAGAAACCTGGGATGACTCGGACAGCATAACGGCTGTAAATGCCCAAAAGATTGGAGACATTCACAAGGATTTTCATAGTCACTTAACAACATCATATCAAGGTTCTGGTTCAACTGAGAACATACTAAAAGTAGTAGAAACTGAATTGAGGCTTGAAACTATCAATCCTATAAGTCTATGGATTAGTAACACATCATCCTGATAGATAGATGAGAAGGCCTAGTTCTTAATCCCCGTAGAAGAGAAGAGGATGACTCAGATCAGAAGGCCATGAGGTATAAGGAGTAAAAAGAGCCTTACGTTCCATCTCACAGTCAATTCCCTTACATAACTAAAGCATTTCTAGACACAACTTCGACCAGTTTGGCTTGGTAATCCTACAGGCAGTCAAGCTCTGATACCAAAGCTGTCAGGACCCCGACTCAATGCCACATCGATCTAGCATGTAACACCTCATATCACTTTGCGGCCTCACGCACAGTATTCCCACGGGTGTCGCCTTACCTTTGCCCGGGACCGTTTGCGCCTTTTGGCACACGTATATGATAGTGTTGCTAGCATCCATATGATAAGGAGCCCGGGCTGACATGGCTAGTCGTAAACCCAAAGTGGCACAAACTTACAGGGACAGGCATCCATGACCCAGCATCGAACGTGTCGGTCATCAGCGAGTGAATCCAGGCTGTAGCACTGTGCTAGCAGGACTCCGGTGAACCGGGCTGTAGCGGGCTAACAGGACTCCGGTATTCATCGCGTGACATTTCCCCGAAGGGAGAGACACAGGAACGAAGAAGGACACATGCCGGCCAGCCTAAGTGTTCTGGAGCAGTAGCAAGCTACCATGGCTCGGTGGAAACACTAGGAGACATTTCCCGGTAAGAGCTACTAAAGATAAACAACTAGATAGTCAGATCCCAGACATACCAAGCATTTCAATAACATACACACAATATGCTCGATATGTGCAAATACAACATGGCATCACAACATGACTCTACGACTCAAGTATTATTCATTAGGCTCCGAGGAGCGAGATATTACATATAGGGGTCTCATGACCCAACATTCAGAGCATACAAATCAAAGCACAAGCGGAAGCTTAACATGTCTGAGTACAGACATCTACAAATGAAAAAGGCTTAGAAGCCTGACTATCTACTACATCCTGCCGAGGGCACAAGATCGTAGCTGAGGTATCAAGATAAACGTCGAAGTCCACGCGGAACTACTAACGAGACCGAAGTCTCTCTGCAAAAACATAAAATAGGCAAACGTGAGTACAAATGTACCCAGCAAGACTTACATCAGAACTAACTACATATGCATCATTATCAACAAAGGGGGTGGTGGAGTTTAACAGCAGCAAGCCAGCTTTGACTCGGTGGCTATCCCAAACTACGACTGCAAGTAACTCTTTTGAGGTGGCGCACACGAGTCCACATATTCACCATACCAATACACCACTATGGATCCGCTCCCGTCTCCCTACGAGAATGCCATCCATAGCACTCATGCTTATCTTGCGTATTTTAGAGTATCCACTTTCACTTGTCTATGAACTGTTATAGGCAACCCAGAAGTCCTTTACCGCGGACACGGCTATTCGAATAGATGATGTTAACCCTGCAGGGGTGTACTTCTTCACACACGCTCTCACCACTTACCGCCGTTTACACGACATGTACTCGGCAACCTTCAAGCGGAAGCCCAACGTGGGTGTCGGCCACAGCCTACCTAAACACTCAAGTCTCTAGTCCAGGTTTATCGCCTATTCCGGTTCCATCCGTGAGGAGATCCGGCCGGGGTTTCCCTCACAGCCCCAAACGATGTGTATAGGGTTCCGTGACACCAAACGGGCGCCCGGTATACCCGGCCACGTGCCTACCGCATCACAGCCCACCCCTCCGGTCAGCGCTGCCCACGGCCTCCAGCATACTACAAACACCAGAAACTACTTGCAACTCCTGGACAAAGGACAAGGGTGATTAAGAAGCCGAGAGGGTCCATCGGTTTCGGGCCCAATGCGTGGTAGTAACTGTATCATGGATCACAAACACAGAACTCAGTTCCTGAGGACAGCTGCAATGAGACAACCCACCATGTACTCCTACATGGCCTCTCACCGCTACCTTTACCAAATCGTGTTCACACACTTAGCTCACACACAGTAGGACATGTTCACACACCTCTGATTCATCCTCGATGAATCAGACCTGACTCAACTCTAAGTAGTAGCAGGCATGACAAACAAGCATGAATGAGTAGGCACAATAGGGCTCAAACAACTCCTACTCATGCTAGTGGGTTTCATCTATTTACTATGGAATGACAGGTCATGCAGAGGATAAAGGGGTTCAGCTACCGCAACAAGTAACAGATGAATCGTTGTTGTCCTAATGCAGTAAAAGAGAGCAGGAGCGAGAGAGTGGGATTGTATCGGAATGAACAAGGGGTTTTTGCTTGCCTGGCACTTCCGAAGATAATATAGCTCTTCATCAGTGTCATCGATCTCATCGTCGAAACCACATCTATCGAGAGGGGACAAATACCGGCAACAGAGAAGAAACATAATCAATGCAATGCACAATATGATGCATGATCATGACATGGTAAAATGAGTGTGTTGGGCTAATGCAACTACAACCAGATGGGTTTGAGCTATTTTGAACCAAAGATTCAAAGTTCAAACACATGTGTGATCTTAAATAGTGCTTTATCATGTTTTGCACTAAACAACAAGTTAACTTGTTTAAACATGCATGAAACTGGTACAGATGGATAGATTGGATTTTTCTGATCATTTTTCATATATAAATTATTTCATTTGGAGTTACGGTTGAATTACTATGAATTTTAGAAGTTAGCACTATTTTCTGGAATTTCCTGTAAAGAATAAATCCAAAAAAGGGTTATTGCGTCAGCATGACGTCGGGGTGACGTCATCAGGTCAAAGGCGTCGACCAGGTCAAACCTGACCAGTGGGGTCCACTGGTCAGCGACACAGTGCTGTTCAGTGTCAATGACAGGTGGGGCCCGGTCAACAGCCACGTCAGCATAGTCAACTCTGACTGGTGGGTCCCGTGTGTTTATTAACTAATCTGAACAGAAATAAAACATAGATTATTTAGGGCGTGGGGCCCAGGTGTCAGTGAGCTAGGTGGGTTGGTTAGTGGGGTGTTTAACTGCTAATGACGTGCCACGTCACCGGCCACCGGAGTTCGGCCGGCGGCGACCCGAAACGCGGCGGATGTTCGCTGGGGCTGCGGTACAGGCGGCGGCTAGGCAAGAGAAAGGCACAGGGAGGAGGCCCTCACTCGCACGCATCGAACGGAGCAGGTGGGAGGTCGCGGGGTGGTCGGAGCTCGCCGGAAGTGTGCTCGCGGCGGCGCCGGAGTTCGGGTGAGTGCGGGGTTGGCGCTGTGGTGCACGGGAGGGCAAGTTAGTGTGTGCGTTATGCTCCTGGTGGCTTCCTGAGCGCGGTGACGCGCTCCTAATCGAGCTCAAGCGGCTGCAGGGACGGCGGTGACATGGCCGGCGGCAGGGGAAGCTCGGCCACGGCAGGGCTACGACCTAGAGGGTGGGCGCGACCAGGGGAGAAGGGGGAGACGATGCGGGTGCTCACAGCGCGTCCGATGGCGTTGTCGGCGAGGTCGGGGGCGGTCGGGTTGCTGCGAATCGACGACGACGACTATCGGTGCAGAGGGCGAAGACAATGGTGATGGCGGCGCGGCGGGGCGCTCCGGCGTTGTTTAGCTCGGCGGAGATGAAGAAGAGGTGGGGGCGGAGCTCTTGGGGAAGGTATAGGGGCAAGGGGGGTGGCTGTGGCCGCGTGGCAGCGAATGGCGGTGACGAGCACGTCGGCCATAGCGGGGGAGGACGAGGGAGAGAGCAAGGGGGAAGAATGGGGTGTCGGCGGGGTCGGGGCGGCGCCGAGGAGTGGCTTCGAGGCGTCGCCGCGCTGTCCAAGCGAGGCAGGCGGCCAGGGAGCTGCGTGGCGAGCTCGGGCACGTCGCGGTGTCCCTCCTCTGGCTACTGGCAAAGGTAGGTGACGACTGGCACCAGGCCAGGTGGGCTGGGCCAGCGCAGGTGAGGCCCAGGTGGGCTTGGTGGGCGCCAGGTAAGTGCCGAGGTGAGTCTCTCTCTCTCTCTTTTATTTTAGTTTGTCTATTTCTGTTATTTTGTTTTGGTTTAGTAATAAAGCTAAACCATTTCATAAAATCCTGGAAATAATTATGGGTGCTTTCTGAATTATTCCAGTGACCCTCAACAATTTCCAACATTTTTGGAGCATCTAAAATATATATAGCATTTAATTAGCCCCAATTCAAATATGTTTGAGTTAATTCAAAGTCCAAATATGTCCTGCAAAAATGTGAACCATTTTTGGTAGATGCTTCCACCTTGATCCAGAAATGATGAACATTTTTAAAGGGCATTTTGAAATCATTGAAAAATATTTTGGTTGAACCTATTTGAATTCCTTTTGATGCTAGGGTTTGAACAATCCCCATTTCAGGTTTAAATGAAATTTAAACATGATGCAACAGTCTAATGCATGCACTAGGCATTGTCAGAACTAGGGATGTGACAAGAAAGAGCATCAAGTGTTGATGATTAAACAAGACCACTAGTTTCAAGAAAAGGGCAAAGGGAAAGAAAGGGAACTCCAAGAAGAATGGCAATCAAGTTGTCACTCCCGCGAATAAGCCCAAAGCTGGACCTAAGCCTGAAACCGAGTGCTTCTACTACAAAGGAAATGGTCACTGGAAGTGGAACTACCCCAAATATTTGGCGGATAAGAAGGATGGCAAAGTAAACAAAGGTATATTTGATATACATATTATTGATGTGTACCTTACTAGTGCTCGTAGTAATCCCTGGGTATTTGGTACTTGTTTGGTTGCTAAGATTAGTAACTCCAAATAGGAGTTGCAGAATAAATAGAGACTAGTTGAGGATGAAGTGACAATGTGTGTTGGAAGTGGTTCCAAGATTGATATGATCATCATCGAGCACTCCCTATACTTTTGGGATTTGTGTTTAACCTAAATAAATGTTATTTGGTGTTTGCATTGAGCATGAATATGATTAGATCATGTTAATTGAAATACATTTATTCATTTAAGACAGAGAATAATTGTTATTCTGTTTACATGAATAAAACCTTCTATGGTCATACACCCAATGTTGATGGTTTATTGAATCTCGATCGTGGTAATACACAGATTCATAGTACTGATGCCAAAAGATGCAAAGTTGATAATGATAGTGTAGCTTATTTGTGGCACTGCCATTTGGGTCATATTGGTGTGAAGTGCATAAAGTAACTCCATAAAGATGGACTTTTGGAATCACTTGATTATGAATCATTTGATGCTTGCGAACCGTGCCTTATGGGCAAGATGACTAAAACTCCGTTCTCCGGAACAATGGAACGAGCTAGTGACTTACTGGAAATAATACATATTGATGTATGCGGTCCAATGAGTATTGATGCTCGTGGCGGGTATATTTTACGACCTTCACAGATGATTTGAGCAGATATAGGTATATCCACTTAACAAAACACAAGTCTGAAACATTTGAAAAGTTCAAAGAATTTCAGAGTGAAGTGGAGAATCATCGTAACAAGAAAATAAAAGTTTATACGATCTGATCATGGAGGAGAATATTTGAGTTATGAGTTTGGCCTTCATTTAAAACAATGTGGAATAGTTTCACAGCTCATGCCACCTGGAACACCACAGCATAATGGTGTGTTCGAACATCGTAAACGCACTTTATTGGATATGGTGCGATCTATGATGTCTCTTGCCGGTTTACCACTATCGTTTTGGGGTTATGCATTAGAGACAATTGCGTTCACTTTAAACAGGGCACCATCAAAATCCGTTGAGACGATGCCTTATGAACTGTGGTTTGGCAAGAAACCAAAGTTGTCGTTTCCTAAAGTTTGGGGCTGCGATGCTTATGTGAAAAAGCTTCAACCTGATAATCTCGAACCCAAATCGGAGAAGTGTGTCTTCATAGGATAACCAAAGGAAACTGTTGGGTACACCTTCTATCACAGATCCGGAGGCAAGATCGTTGCTAACAATGGATCCTTTCTAGAGAATGAGTTTCTCTCGAAAGAAGTGAGTGGGAGGAAAGTAGAACTTGATGAGGTAATTGTACCTTCTCCCTTATTGGAAAGTAGTTCATCACAGAATCAGTTCCAGCGATTCCTACACTAATTAGTGAGGAAGCTAATGATGATGATCATGAAACTTGAGATCAAGTTACTACAGAACCTCGTAGGTCTTCCAGAGTACGGTCCGCACCAGAGTGGTACGGTAGTCCTATTCTAGAAGTCATGTTACTAGACCATGATGAACCTACGAACTATGAGGAAGTGATGATGAGCCTAGATTCCGTGAAATGGCTTGAGGCCATGAAATCTAAGATAGGATCCATGTATGGGGACAAAGTGTGAACTTTGGTGGACTTGCCCGATGATCGGCAAAACATTAAGAATAAATGGATCTTCAAGGGGAAGACGGACGCTGATAGTAGTGTTACTATCTACAAAGCTCAACTTGTCACAAAAGGTTTTCGACAAGTTCAAGGAGTTGACTATGATGAGACTTTCTCACCCATAGCAATGCTTAAGTCTGTCTGAGTCATGTTAGCAATTGCTGCATTTTATGATTATGGAATTTGGCAGATGTCAAAACTGCATTCCAGAATGGATTTCTAGAAGAAGAGTTGTATATGATGCAACCAGAAGGTTTTGTCGATCCAAAGGGTGCTAACAAAGTGTGCAAGCTCCAGCGATCCATTTATGGACTGGTGCAAGCCTCTCGGAGTTGGAATAAACACTTTGATAGTGTGATCAAAGCATATGGGTTTATACAGACTTTTGTAGAATCATGTATTTACAAGAAAGTGAGTGGGAGCTTTGTAGCATTTCTAATATTATTCGTGGATGACATATTGTTGATTGGAAATGATATATAATTTCTAGATAGCATAAAGGGATACTTGAATAAGAGTTTTTCAGTGAAAGACCTCGGTGAAGCTGCTTACATATTGGGCATAACGCTTGATAAGATTTTTCAATGAGTAAATACCTTGACAAGTTTTCAAAAAAGTTCAACATGGATCAGTCAAAGAAGGAGTTCTTTTCTGTATTACAAGGTGTAAAGTTGAGTAAGACTCAAACCCTGACCACGGCAGAAGATAGAAAGAGAATGGAAGTCATTCCCTATGCCATAGTCATAGGTTCTATAAAGTATGGTGTGTTGTGTACCAGACCTATTGTGTACCTTGCCATGAGTTTGGCAAGGGGGTACAATAGTGATCTAAGAGTAGATCACTGGACAGAGGTCAAAATTATCCTTAGTGAGGACTAAGGAAATGTTTCTCAGTGATGGGGGTGATAAAGAGTTCGTCGTAAAGAGTTACGTCGATGCAAGCTTTTACACCGATCCAGATGACTCTAAGTCTCAATCTAGATACATATTGAAAGTGGGAGCAATTAGCTAGAGTAGCTCTATGCAGAGCATTGTAGACATAAAATATTTGCAAAATACATACGGCTCTGAATGTGACAGACACATTGACTAAACTTCTCTCATAAGCAAAACATGATCACACCTTAGTACTCTTTTGGTGCTAATCACATAGCAATGTGAACTATATTATTGACTCTAGTAAACCCTTTGGTTGTGGGTCACATGGTGATGTGAACTATGGGTGTTAATCACATACAGATGTGAACTATTGATGTTAAATCACATGGCAATGTGAACTAGATTATTGACTCTAGTGCAAGTGGGAGACTAAAGGAAATATGCCCTAGATGCAATAATAAAGTTGTTATTTATATTTATTTATATCATGATAAATGTTTATTATTCATGCTAGAATTGTATTAATCGGAAACTTAGTACATGTGTGAATACATAGACAAAATATAGTGTCCCTAGTATGCCTCTACTTGACTAGCTCGTTTATCAAAGATGGTTATGTTTCCTAACCATAGACATGTGTTGTCATTTGATAACGGAATCACATCATTAGTAGAATGATGTGATGGACAAGACCCATCCGTTAGCTTAGCATTATGATTGTTACAGTTTCATTGCTACTGCTTTCTTCATGACTTATACATGTTCCTGAGACTATGAGATTATGTAACTCCCGAATACCAGAGGAACACCTTGTGTGCTATCAAACGTCACAACGTAACCGATTGATTATAAAGATGCTCTATAGGTGTCTCTGAAGGTGTTTGTTGGGTTGGCATAGATCAAGATTAGGATTTGTCACTCCGTGTATCGGAAAGGTATCTCTGGGCCCTCTCAGTAATGCTCACCACTATAAGCCTTGCAAGCAAGGTGACTAATGAGTTAGTTGCGGGATGAAGCATTACGGAACGAGTAAATAGACTTGCCGGTAACAAGATTGAACTAGGTATGATTATACCAAGGATCGAATCTCGGGCAAGTAACATACCGATGACAAAGGGAACAACATATGTTGTTATGCGGTTTGACCGATAAAGATCTTCGTAGAATATGTAAAAGCCAATATGAGCATCTAGGTTCCACTATTGGTTATTGATCGGAGATGTGTCTTGGTCATGTCTACATAGTTCTCGAACCCGTAGGGTCCGCACGCTTAACGTTCGATGATGATTTGTATTATGAGTTATGTGTTTTGATGACCGATGTTTATTCGAAGACCTGGATGAGATCACAGACGTGACAAGGAGTCTTGAAATGGTCAAGATGTAAAGATTCATATATTGGAAGGCTATATTCGGACATCGGAAAGGCTCCGAGTGATTCGGGTATTTTTTGGATTACCGGGAGTTACGGGAATTCACCGGGAGAAGTAATGGGCCTTATTGGGCCATACGGAAAATAGAGGAGGCAGGCCAAGGGGAGGTGCCCCCCCCATGGGTTTGAATTGGACTAGGGGAAGGGGGCAGCGCCGCTCTTGCCCTTTCCTACTCCCTCTCTCTTTCCTTCTCTCCTACTCCTAAAAGGGAAAGGATTCCTACTAGGACTTGGAAGTCATAGTAGGGCGCCATACACTTGGCGCGCCCCTAAGGGGCCGACCTCTCTCCCTCCCTCCTTTATATACAGGGGCAGGGGCACCCCAAAGACACACAAATTTCTCTCCCAACCGTGTGCGGTGCCCCCCTCCATAGTTACACACCTCGATCATACCATCATAGTGCTTAGGAGAAGCCCTGCGCCGATAGCATCATCATCACTATCGCCACGCCGACGTGCTGATGGAACTCACCCTCGTCCTCAACTGGACCAAGAGCACGAGGGACGTCATCGAGCTGAACGTGTGCTGAATGCGGAGGTGTCGTATGTTTGGTACTTGATCGGTTGGATCCTGAAGAAGTTTGACTACATCAACAGCATTATTGAAATGCTTCTGCTTTCGGTGTACGAGGGTACATGGACACACTCTCCCCTCTCATTGCTATGCATCACCTAGATAGATCTTGCATGATCGTAGGAAATTTTTGAAATTATCATGTTCCCCAACATCATTATGCTAAGCTAATGGATGGGTCTTGTCCATCACATCATTCTACTAATGATGTGATCCCGTTATCAAATGAGAACTCATGTCCATGGCTAGGAAACTTAACTATCTTTTGATCAATGAGCTAGTCTAGTAGAGGCATACTAGGGACATGTTGTTTTGTCTATGTATCCACACATGTATCAAGTTTCCGGTTAATACAATTCTAGCATGGATAAGAAACATTTATCATGAATAAGGAAATATAAAATTACAACTTTATTATTTCCTCTAGGGCATATTTCCTTTAGTCTCCTACTTGCAGTAGAGTCAATAATCTAGATTACATTGTAATGAATCTAACACCCATGGACTCTTGGTGTTGATCATGTTTTGCTCGTGGAATAGGCTTATTCAACGGGTCTGCTACATTTAGATCCGTATGTATTTTGCAAATCTCTATGTCTCCCTCCTTGACCAAATCTCGGATAGAGTTGAAGTGTCTCGTGATGTGTTTGGTCTTTTTATGAAATCTGGATTCCTTCGCCAAGGCAATTGCTCCAGTATTGTCACAAAAGATTTCCATTGGACCCGATGCACTAGGTATTACACCTAAATCGTATATGAACTCCTTCATCCAGACTCCTTCATTTGCTGCTTCCAAAGCAGCTATGTACTCCGCTTCACACGTAGATCCCGCCATGACGCTCTACTTGGAACTGCACCAACTGACAGCTCCACCATTCAATAAAAATACGTATCCGGATTGTGACTTAGAGTCATCCGGATCAGTGTCAAAGCTTGCGTCAACGTAACCATTTACAAC
Source organism: Triticum dicoccoides (assembly GCF_002162155.2). Taxonomy (NCBI): domain Eukaryota; kingdom Viridiplantae; phylum Streptophyta; class Magnoliopsida; order Poales; family Poaceae; genus Triticum; species Triticum dicoccoides. The sequence continues at coordinate 147,515,622 of NC_041383.1, read as the reverse complement.
AAGCTCTTTTTCACCTCCATAAACGATAAATATATCCTTAGTACTTTTCAGGTACTTCGGGATGTTCTTGACAGCTCTCTAGTGATCCACTCCTGGATTACTTTGGTACCTCCCTGCTAAACGTATAGCAAGGCACACATCAGGTCTGGTACACAACATAGCATACATGATAGAACCTATGGCTGAAGCATAGGGAATGACTTTCATTTTATCTCTATCTTCTGCAGTGGTCGGGCATTGAGTCTGACTCAACTTCACACCTTGTAACACAGGCAAGAACCCTTTCTTTGACTGGTCCATGTTGAACTTCTTCAAAACTTTATCAAGGTATGTGCTTTGTAAAAGTCCTATCAGGCATCTTGATCTATCTCTCTAGATCTTGATGCCCAATATGTAAGCAGCTTCACTGAGGTCTTTCACTGAAAAACTCTTATTCAAGTATCTTTTATGCTATCCAGAAATTCTACATCATTTCCAATCAACAATATGTCATCCACATATAATATTAGAAATGTTATAGAGCTCCCACTCACTTTCTTGTAAATATAGGCTTCTCCAAAAGTCTTTAAAAAACCTTATGCTTTGATCACCTCATCAAAGTGTATATTCCAACTCCGAGATGCTTGCACCAGTCCATAAATGGATCGCTGGAGCTTGCACACTTTGTTAGCACCTTTAGGATCGAAAAACCTTCTGGTTGCATCATATACAACTCTTCTTTAAGAAATCCATTAAGGAATGCAGTTTTGACATCCATTTGCCAGATTTCATAATCACAAAATGCGGCAATTGCTAACATGATTCAGATAGACTTAAGCATCGCTACGGGTGAGAACGTCTCATCATAGTCAACTCCTTGAACTTTTCGAAAACCCTTTGCAACAAGTCGAGCTTTATAGACAGTAACATTACCGTCAGCGTCAGTCTTCTTCTTGAAGATCCATTTATTCTCTATGGGTCGCCGATCATCGAGAAGATCCACCAAAGTCCACACTTTCTTCTCATACATGGATCCTATCTCAGATTTCATGGCCTCAAGCTATTTATCGTAATTTGGGCTCATCATAGCTTCTTCATAGTTCGTAGGTTCGTCATGGTCAAGTAACATGACTTCCATAATAGGATTGTTATACCACTCTAGTGCGGATCGTGCTCTGCCAGACCTACAAGGTTTTGTAGCAACTTGATCTGAAGTTTCATGATCTCTATCATTAGCTTCCTCTCCAATTGGTGTAGGCATCATGGGAACAGATATCTCGGATGAAGTACCTTCCAAATAGAGAGCAGGTACAATTATCTCATCAAGTTCTACTTTCCTCCCACTCACTTCTTTCGAGATAAACTCCTTCTCTAGAAAGGTTTCGTTCTTAGCAATAAAAATCTTGCCTTTGGACTTGTGATGGAAGGTGTACCCAATTGTTTCCTTAGGGTATCCTATGAAGACACATTTCTCCGATTTGGGTTCGAGCTTATCGGGCTGAAGCCTTTTGACATAAGCATCTGCATCCCCAAATTTTAAGAAACGACAGCTTAGGTTTGCTACCAAACCACAGTTCATACGGTGTCATCTCAACAGATTTTGATGGTGCCCTGTTTAAAGTGAATGCAGCTGTCTCTAATGCATAACCCCAAAACGATAGTGGTAAATCGGTAAGAGACATCATAGATCGCACCATATCCAATAAAGTGCGGTTACGATGTTCCGACACACCATTACGCCGTGCTATTCCAGGTGGCGTGATCTATGAAACTATTCCACATTGTTTTAAATGAAGGCCAAACTCGTAAATCAAATATTCTTCTCCATGATCAGATCGTAGAAACCTTATTTTCTTGTTACTATGATTCTCCACTACACCCTGAATTTTTTTGAACTTTTCAAATGTTTCAGACTTGTGTTTCATTAAGTAGATATACCCATATCTGCTCAAATCATCTGTGAAGGTCAAAAAATAACAATACCCGCCACGAGCATCAACACTCATTGGACCGCACACATCCGTATGTATTATTTCCAATAAGTCAGTATTCCATTGTTCCGGAGAACAGAGTTTTAGTCATCTTGCCCATAAGGCACGGTTTGCAAGAATCAAATGATTCATAATCAAGTGATTCCAAAAGTCCATCTTTATGGAGCTTCTTCATGCGCTTTACACTGATATGACCCAAACGATAGTGCCACAAATAAGTTGCACTATCATTATCAACTTTGCATCTTTTGGCATCAATATTATGAATATGTGTATCATCACGATCAAGATTCAACAGAAATAGACCACTCTTCAAGGGTGCATGACCATAAAAGATATTACTCATATAAATAGAACAACCATTATTCTCTGATTTAAATGAATGACTGTCTTGCACTAAAAAAGATCCATATATAATGTTCATGCTCAATGCTGGCACCAAATAACAATTATTCAGGTCTAAAACTAATTCTGAAGGTAGATGTAGAGGTAGCGTGCCTACGGTGATCACATCAACCTTTGGAACCATTTTTGACGTGCATCATCACCTCGTCCTTAGCCAATCTTTGTTTAATCCGTAGTCCTTACTTCGAGTTACAGATATGAGCAACTGAACCGTTATCAAATACCCAGGCACTACTACGAAAATTAGTAAGGTACACATCAATAACATGTATATCAAATATACCTTTGTTCATTTTGCTATCCTTCTTATCCGCCAAATACTTGGGGCAGTTCCGCTTCCAATGACCAGTCCTTTTGCAATAAAAGCACTCAGTTTTAGGCTTGGGTCCAACTTTGGGTTGCTTCCCAGGAGTGACAACTTGCTTGTCAGTATTTTTGAAGTTCCCCTTCTTTTTACCCTTGCCATTTTTCTTGAAACTAGTGGTCTTGTTAACCATCAACACTTGATGCTCCTTCCTGATTTCTACCTCCGCGGCCTTTAGCATCGCGAAGAGCTCGAGAATAGACTTTTCCATCCCTTGCATATTGTAGTTCATCATGAAGCCTTTGTAGCTTGGTGGCAGTGATTGAAGAACTCTGTCAATGACACAATCATCTGGAAGATTAACTCCCAGCTGAGTCAAGTGATTATGGTACCCAGACATTCTGAGTATGTGCTCACTAACAGAACTATTCTCCTCCGTCTTGCAGCTATAGAACTTGTTGGAGACTTCATATCTCTCAACTCGAGCATTTGCTTGAAATATTAACTTCAACTCTAGGAACATCTCGTATGGTCCATGATGTTCAAAACGTCTTTGAAGTCCCGATTCTAAGCCATAAAGTATGGCACACTGAACTAATAAGTAGTCATTAGATCGAGTTTGCCAGGCGTTCACAACGTCAGCTTCTGCTCCTGCAGCAGGCCTTGCACCGAGTGGTGCATCAAGGACATAATTCTTCTGTGCAGCAATGAGGATAATCCTCAAGTTACTGACCTAGTCCACGTAGTTGCTACCATCATATTTCAACTTAGCTTTCTCTTGGAATGCATTAAAATTCAAAGGAACGGTAGCACGGGCCATTTATCTATAACATAGATATGCAAAAACAATCAGGACTAAGTTCATGATAAATTAAGTTCAATTAATCAAATTACTAAAGAACTGCCACTTAGATAGACATCCCTCTAGTCATCTAAATGATACGTGATCCAAATCAACTAAACCATGTCAGATCATCACGTGAGATGGAGTAGTCTTCAATGGTGAACATCACTATGTTGATCATATCTACTATATGATTCACGTTCGACCTTTCGGTCTCTAGTGTTCCAAGGCCATATCTGTATATGCTAGGCTCGTCAAGTTTAACTCAAGTATTCCGCGTGTGCAAATCTGGCTTGCACCCATTGTATTTGAACACAGAGCTTATCACACCCGGTCATCACGTGGTGTCTTAGCACAAAGAACTTTCGCAACGGTGCATACTCGGGGAGAACATGTATACCTTGAAATTTAGTACGGGATCATCTTATAATGCTACCACCATACTAAGTAAAATAAGATGCATAAAATATAAACATCACATGCAATCAAAATATGTGACATGATATGGCCATCATCATCTTGTGCTCATGATCTCCATCATCAAAGCAACATCATGATCTCCATTGTCACCGACTTGACACCTTGATCTCCATTGTAGCGTCGTGGTCGTCTCGTCAACCATTGTTTCTAAGACTATCGCTACCGCTTAGTGATAAAGTAAAGCAATTACATGGCACTTGGACTTCATACAATAAAGCGACAACCATATGGCTCCTCCCAGTTGCAGATAACTTTTACAAAACATGATCATCTCATACAACAATGTTTATATCACATCATGTCTTGACCATATCACATCACAACACACCCTGCAAAAGCAAGTTAGACGTCCTCTACTTTGTTTGTTGCAAGTTTTACGTGGCTGCTACGGGCTGCTAGCATGAACCATACATACCTACGGCACAAAAACCACAATGGTGATTTATCAAGTTTGCTGTTTTAATCTTCACAAGGACCATCCGCAGTCAAATTTGATTCAACTAAAGTTGGAGAAACAGACACCCACCATCCACCTTTATGCAAAACTAGTTACATGTCTGTCGGTGGAACCCGTCTCATGAACGTGGTCATGTAAGGTTGGTCCGGTCGCTTCATCCAACAATACCGCCGAATCAAAATAAGACACTGGTGGTAAGCAGTATGACGATCACCGCCCACAACTCTTTGTGTTCTACTCATGCATATCATCTATGCATAGACCTGGCTTTGATACCACTGCTGGGAAACGTAGCATGCAATTTCAAAACAATTCCTATGCTCATGCAAGATCTATCTAGGAGATGCATAGCAACGAGAGGGGAGAGTGTGTCCACATACCCTCGTAGACCGAAAGCGAAGCGTTAACTTAACGCATTTTATGTAGTCGAACGTCTTCTCGAATCAACCGATCAAGTACCAAACGTACGGCACCTCCGAGTTTTGCACACGTTCAGCTCGATAACGTCCCTCGACCTCTTGATCCAGTAGAGTGTCGCCGGAGTCGATGAGTTCCGTCAGCACAGCGGTGTGATGACGGTGTTGGTGATGTGATCCGCGCAGGGCTTCGCCTTACCACTATGATGATACTATCGGAGGAGTATATGGTGGAGGGGGGCACCGCACATGGCTAAGACCATGTGGTGCCTTTGGGGTTCCCCCCCGCCCCGTATATAAAGGAGGATAGGAGGAGGCCGACCACCAAGGGGTGTGCCATGGGGGGAGTCCTACTAGGACTCCACTCCTAGTAGGATTCGCCCCCCCCACCCCACCCCCTTTTTCCTTCTTTTTGGAGGGGAAAAGGGGAAGGGAGAGGGAACCGGAGAAGGAAAGGGGGGTGCGCCCCCTCCCCTAGTCCAATTCGGACTCCCTATGGGAGGGAGCGTGGCCACCCCTTGTGGGCTGGCTCCCCTCTCTCCTATGGCCCATGTTGGCCCATTATTTCCCCCGGGGGTCTCGGTAACCTCCCGGTACTCCAAAATCATCTGAAACTTCCCGAAACCATTCTGGTATTTGAATGTAACCTTCCAATATATCAATCTTCATATCTCGGCCATTTCGAGACTCCTCGTCATGTCTGTGATCTCATCCGGGACTCTGAACAACCTTCGGTCACCAAGACACATAACTCATATAATACCAATCGTCATCGAATGTTAAGCGTGCGGACCCTATGGGTTCGAGAACTGTGTAGACATGACCGAGACACATGTCCGTTCAATAACCAATAGCGGAACTTGGATGCTCATATTGGTTCCCACATATTCTACGAAGATCTTTATCGGTTGAACTGCAATGTCAATATAGTTATTCCCTTTGTCACCAGTATGTTACTTGCCCGAGATTCGATCGTCGGTATCTTCATACATAGTTTAATCTCATTACTGCCAAGTCTCTTTACTCGTTTCATAGTGCATCATCCCGTAACTAACTCATTAGTCACATTGCTTGCAAGGTTCATATGATGTGCATTACCGAGAGGGCCCAGAGATACCTCTCCGATACTCGGAGTGACAAATCCTAATATCGATCTATGCCAACCCAACAAACAACTTCGGAGATACCTGTAGAGCATCTTTATAATCACCCAGTTACGTTGTGATGTTTGATAGCACACAAGGCATTCCTGTGGTGTTCGGGAGTTGCATAATCTCATAGTCGGAGGAATATACATTTGACATGAAGAAAGCAGTAGCAATAAAATTGAATGATCATTATGCTAAGCTAATGGATGGGTCTTGTCCATCACATCATTCTACTAATGATGTGATCCCGTTATCAAATGACAACTCATGTCCATGGCTAGGAAACTTAACCATCTTTTGACCAAGGAGCTAGTCTAGTAGAGGCATACTAGGGACATGTTGTTTTGTTTATGTATCCACACATGTATGAAGTTTCCGATTAATACAATTTTAGCATGAATAATGAACATTTATCATGAATAAGGAAATATAAAATAACAACTTTATTATTGCCTCTAGGGCATATTTCCTTCGGGTTTTTGATTTTTTGCAGATTTATGTGATGGAATCTTGATATGTAACATGACTTCTGTACTGGACAGTTGTCGGGAATGCGTTGAGAAAATTCAACATGACTTGATGTTTGAAGTTATGCAACATTGAGTAGTTCGTTTGTTTTCATTTCTCTTCATTATGGTGAATTGATTAGGTTGATTTAGTTGATTACATGGAGAACGAATAGCTGCCCAGGAGATACAAAACATTTAATTTTACAGAATGATTGGGATGACGACGTTGACACAATGCCTGATCGTGTATTGGTCCAATGCACTGCTCACTTTTCCATCACTTCATTCTATTAGTAGTTGTAGAGGAGATTTGGCATAGAAACCGTCCAAGTAAAGGAAGTACGGAAAGCTAGCTCACCTTTCTAATTTCCTTTCTCGGCTACTCCTGTTGTTATTAGATCCTTACTCCTGCTAGACTGCTACTATCACCTTGACTATAGTTTGAACATGTGGTCATAGTATCATGCTTTTGGTTTTTCTATTTATCCCTCAGGTTGTTCCCAATTGTGCACTCACTTAAACTAGACATTTATATTGTTTTGCCTTGTCTAAACAAGCATACTCATGTGTGTAGAACTGCAGATGGACATATAAAAATGCTCTTATTCCTTCATATGCTGCATTTTTCTGTGATAGAACAGAAATAGCGAGAGTGGTTGGGTACAAGCTCTTCTAGCTCTGTTTTTTCTTTTATTAGCTTTCTCCAATTAAGATATCATCTTGAAGTATTTACATTTGGAATTGGAAAAATGAGGAGTTCCACTTTTGTCTTATATATGAAATTCATATTCTTACAAATGTATAGCACACCATCTCATGTTATTACGTTCCAATATGTTCAGGATAACTAAGGTTTGACTTTTGTTAGATCTTCCATGGGCCCTTGCTATAGAGTGTAGTTTGCCACTTGAAAGGGGATTCAATTTTTTTTGCAATTTGATGGGACACAGAAATCTACGCTAACGAGCAGATACAATGAGGAGAGATGGCTGAAGGTAAATCAAAAGTCCAGAACTCATAAGGCTTCAATAAGTTTAGATGTTTGAGCGATACTCTATACCAAGGCAAACCAAGCTTTACATTAAATTGTTTGTCTCATGTTTGAGCGATACTCTGCTTGCAAGGGATATAGATAGCCGGCCACGCAAAATTGCATTGATACAATTAGTGATCCGGGGTATGTTCTCCCTACTCAAGAGCGTCTTGTTATCCGGCAGTCTCCTGCCACAGAATTGCTTTGGACGGTGGCTCATCCACCCATTGTGTTTCGTACAGTTACTCCATTGTTGGAGTTGAGCAAGCCGGCGACCCCTACACCGGTGACTGATCCAGTTTCTGCAGAACTATCTCTCGTGCATGATGGGATTTCTCCCGCACGGATTGCGGAGGCGGGATGGCCTTCTTTTCAAACCTTTAGTCAAGATTCTGGCCCATCTTCTTTGGAGGTCCAACAGGCCGTTGGCCCACTTGAGCTGCATAACCCAATTGCTTCTGGGCCTTCCAGCCCTTCTGGGTTAAGCCATTTGGATAATGGTCAACATATTCCACCCTCACAAGAGGCTGTGAGGCAGTTTGAGGCTATGGTCGATGACATGGTGGACCGTGTTGTTACTTACTCTATTTGCTCACAAAGGGGCCACTTGTCAGCGGCTTGTGGAATGCGAGCGGTCTGTACAGCTTGCTCCTATCCGGGTCACTCTAGGCAGGATTGTAATGATTTCGCGCGCTCCAATGGATTGATTTGGAGGCCAATTTTGATGCAACAAAATACGATTATTTTAGAATCTGCTGCTTGTCTTGGGAAGGGAGCCGGAGTTATTGTGATAGATTGTCCAGTCCCATCGCCGCCGCCCACATTGCATCTCCCATATCCCCAACCCAAATAAAACCCCAAACAAGCTTCATGCTCTTCCATGGCGAAATATGAGCTTGACCCTCAGCGCTTTGTGCCTGTTGGGCACCACATCATCGACGGTGGTGATCGTCACCTTCCTCGCACCTTCTTCATGCATGGTTTTCGCAAGGGCCGGCTAATGTTCATGGGAATCCCCCTAGATTACCGCACTCAGAGTTCATCTCACAGGCTGTAGGCACTTTTCGAAAGTTTATATCTTGGGATAGTGAGGATCCGTATCTGGTCAGAACTCTGGTTGAAGCTAGCTTTCCAGATACACCTTTGGTTCCACGGGATGTGGTTTTTGGTGGTTATGCGGAGTGGGAAGGTGCTCAAGTTTCCTGGACTGCGGCCTATTATGTTTTGGGCGTAGACTTTGCAGATCAAATGCCAAAGGGATAATTAATTTGGTGCCCTTAGTTGTGTCCTACTCGGCAGGTTTACCCCTAGTTTCCGAAAACACTTGTTCCTGCCCAAACCACTTTGCTCCTCTTATGCTTTTGCCCTTTGACCGTTTGACCATCACTTTGCAAACTTCATAAAAAATTCGTACTAACTCAGAAAAATTCAAATGAGATATCAAAATGTTCAGAAAAGCATCACCTATATGTGCATGTCATTTGCACTCATGAAAAAAGTGTTGGCCAGTCCCCATCTCAGTTTTAGCTCATATGATCTTAGCATGAATAGTAAAATCTAAAAAAAATCTAAAAATTCTAAAAAAATTTGGTGGCAAACTTTGACCAATGTTTTGAGTGCTTGCCAAGTTTCATAAGGGAATGACATTCGTGGAAGTCGTGGCAAAGAAATGAAAGTTTGGAGCATTGATTTTGGTTTTTTTGCCACGACTTCCACGAATGTCATTCCCTTATGAAACTTGGCAAGTACTCAAAACATTGGTCAAAGTTTGCCACCAATTTTTTTTAGAATTTTTAGAATTTTTTTTTAGATTTTACTGTTCATGCTAAGATCATATGAGCAAAAATTTAGATGGGTACTGGCCAACACTTTTTTATGAGTGCAAATGACATGCACATATAGGTGATGCTTTTCTGAACATTTTGATATCTTATTTGAATTTTTCTGAGTTAGTATGAATTTTTTATGAAGTTTTCAAAGTGATGGTCAAACAGTCAAAGGGCAAAAGCATAAGAGGAGCAAAGTGGTTTGGGCAGGAACAAGTGTTTTCGGAAACTAGGGGTAAAACTGCCGAGTGTGGCCCAACTAGGGGCATAATATCAATTATCCCAATGCCAAATGATGAAGACCCGATGCCTTTGGATGGGAACCCTCACCCGCTGCCTGGCAATCTGGTGCCGGATAACCTGCCTTTTGTTCTCCTGCCATTCCAAATGCTGGGTTGGAATGATGCACCTGTTCTTCCCCCTCCCCCTCTTGTGGATGATGTTTCTCATGGTTGAGGCAATGTTGTGTGGGGAGAGGATGCTAAGGTGGAGCAGCCTCCACAGCCGGCTGCTCTAGAGCAAGATCAGGTCTCTATTATGATTGATCAACCAGAAGGATCGGTTTCCGTGGATCAGCAAGTGCAGGACAATGATTTGCAGCAGCATGATGATCCACTCCCTGACCAACAATTGCGGCCTCTACAGCAACATGTTTTATTGGAGAATCCGTCGGCAATTGTGCCCTACCAGCTGCATGTTATTCAGCACCATGAGATCTTTATTGGAATGGCACGCATTGTGGCAGGTCCTCCTCTCCCCCGGAGATGATTTGGAAGAGGTCTTTTCAGAACCTCAAGTTTTATTTTTCCGTGAAGGAGGTGCCTATGTCTATTTTTTCAAGCCAATGGGCTCTATCATCTACTCCAAGCGCTCCTGGTCAATTGCTTTTGATGAATCCAGGAAGATGTCTTTGTTGGTTGCTTCTTTACCCATTGCTGCTCCGATGAGAAGATATGTGGTGGTAAAGCGCTAGTGGCCAGAGCTTTATTTGAGGAGCTACCTGTGGACTCTGTCCATGTTGCTGAAGAGGAGGGAGTGCCTGTTGATCCTATTGATTTTGTCTCTGCTGAATCTTCGTCACCTGTTGTTTTCTTAGTGGAAAAACAAACAACGGGGAGAAAGCGGAGAGGAAGGAAGAAGGCGATGGCTCCTATTGTGGACACGTCACTAAGATGTTGCACTAGAAGCATGGCAAAGTTGGATGGATTCAAAAATGTGGTCTTCGAGCAACTCTCCCTACAACCAACAAAGAAGCATCCCCGTTCCAAGCCCATGGAGAACAAGGCCCAGCCCACTTCTGCAGGTGTCCCTGAAGACACCCAGCCTGCTGCACCACCGCATACTCCAATCCACGTTTTGCAGGCTGTGGGCGCCGAACTGGAGATTGATCCTGCCCTCTTATCGGTGGACAAGCTTATGGCTCATCCCAAGGAGGATTCATCTTCATCTTTGGTTTAATGCATCTGCTAGCTACTCTGTTGAGGCCTGGAGTGCCTGTTATGTTTGCTTATTTTACTGTTGAACTAGGTCCTGATAGGGATGTTGCACTCTGCGGTACTAAATATTGCTATCTTTTGGGTTGTATGACATTGTGTGTCATGCTGCTTTTGCTTTAAGCCTCTTTGATTGGTAATTAATCGTGTGACAACGCGTAGCTGGAGAGTTTTGTGCTAGAATGTACGCGGTCTGAATTCTGATACTCAACAGTGTTCGGTCAGGGAGAAAGTGGCTGACAGTCAATGTGTTGTGGTTTGTCTTCGAGAAACTAAGCTTTCTTCATGCTCACATGCAACTATCAGAAGCATCTGTCCTTCTGGTTTTGATCAATTCGTTGAGTCCCCCTCGAGAGGTGCTTCTGGGGGACTTTTAACTGCGTGGCGCTCTGACGTGTTTCAGGGTACCCTTCTAGAAGTGAAGCCCTATGCTATTGTCATGCAGTTCACTTCAGTACATAATAATGAGCAATGGTTTCTAGTTAACGTTTATGGCCCTTGTCAAGGTGAATTAAGGGATGAGTTTGTTGTAGGGCTATATAATTTGGAAATTGACCCGGATCAGAAATGGATGTTGATGGGGGGTTTTAACTTTATTCGGTCCCTTGACAATAGGAATCTCCCTGGTGGTGATATCAACGATATGTTTATTTTCAATGAAATCATTGGCCACCTTGGTCTGTTGGAACTTCCTTTAAAATGCAGAAGATTTACTTGGTTTAACATGCAGGAGACGCCTCTTCTGGAACAACTGGGGGTTTTTACCTCTGCCAGTTGGATTAGCTTATACCCTATGACACAAGTGACTCCTCTTGCGAAAACTGCGTATTATCATGTGCCATGTTTAATTTCCATCAGTCCATCTATACCAAAGGCACATATTTTTCAGGCTTGAAAATTATTGGGTTCATCAGCCAGGATTTATGGATTGTGTGCAGGAAGTTTGGGCTCGTCCTTCTTGCAAGGCCCATATTGCAGCAATTATTGTTGAAAAATTAAAGGCTTTGTGGTTTGCATTAAAAAATGGCAAAAAGGTTTATCCCATATCAAAGGGTTAATTGAGAAATGCAACTGGGTGATTCTTTGGTTGGATAATCTTGAGGACATGAGACCTCTCTCCAGACCTGAGGGCAACTTTAGGAAAATTACAAAAATGCATCATGAGCATCTTCTACACATGCAATATTTATACTGGAGAAAGAGATGTACCATCAGATATATCAAAGTGGGAGAGGAAAATTCCAAGTTTTTTCAGGCCATGGTAATTGAGAGATATAGAAAGAATTCTATTGCTAGCCTATTGTTGTCTGATGGTTCTGTAACTTCTAATCATGAGGAAATGGCCAAGGAATTCTTAATTTCCTTCAAAAGTAGAATGGGTATAGTTTTGCCCATAACTTTAGAAGATGATATCCTGTCTCTAATCCCAAGAGTTCAAGGCTTGGATGTGCTCACCAAACCTTTTGATCTGAAGAAAATTGAGAAGGTTATTAAGGAAATGTCCATTGACAAGGCTCCTGGACCTGATGGTTTCAATTGTCTTTCCCTAAAAAAGTGTTGGCACATCATTTCTGCTGATTTCATTAGGCTGGTTAATGACTTTCATGCTGGAAATGCTCAACTAGAGAATCTCAAAGATGCCTTCATTTCTCTGATCCCAAATAAACAGACTCCTGAGAGTGTGGGAGATTTTAGGCCTATTTCACTCACTAGTGTAGGTCTAAAGTTCCTCACAAGGCTGGCTGCTAAAAGATTTCAAGAGGAGATCACCAAATGTGTGCATAAGAATCAGTATGGTTTCATCAAATCAAGAACAATCCAAGACTGTCTTGCTTGGACTTTTGAGTATATTCATCAGTGTAATCAGTCTAAGAAACCCATCCTTCTACTTAAGTTAGACTTTGAAAAGGCCTTTGACTCTATCCAGCATGAGGCAATTCTAAGGATTCTTGTAGCAAAAAGATTTGATAATACTTGGATCACATGGATTAAACAGTTGTTGACCTCTGGAACTTCCTCTCTTCTGCTTAATGGTGTGCCTGGCAACCATTTTAAATGCAAGTGTGGAGTAAAGCAAGGAGACCCTATTTCTCCTTTGCTCTTCGTTGTTGCTGCAGATCTTTTGCAGACACTGATTAATGATCAACTGTAGTTGACTTTTTTATGTAGGCCATTGCCAACCCATGATCCTGATTTCCCTGTTGTTCAGTATGCTGATGATACACTGGTTTTCTAAAATGCTGAAAGGGGACAATTTGAGGCACTAAAATCAATGCTTAGTTCTTTCTCAAAAGCAACTGGGCTCCTGATCAACTTTCACAAATCTTCCATGTATCCTATTAATGTGAATGATCTTGATGCTTCAGACCTAGCTGCTTTTTTGTTGTAATTTAGGCACAATGCCTTTTACATATTTGGGCCTGCCAGTGGGGACTACCAGACCCAAAATTGTGGACCTTCTTATTCTGGTGGAGTGCATGGAGAGAAGGCTGACAGCTAGTTCTTGGTTTTTGCCTCAAGGGAGCAGATTACAATTGGTGAACTCTGTTATTTCTTCCTTGCCCATCTTCTTCCTTTGCAGTTTGTCAATTCCTCAGGGTATTCTGAAGTAGCTGGAAAGGATTCAGAGGCAGTGTTTATGGAGGAAATATGGTCAGGAGAAGGGCCACTCCCTGGCTGCTTGGCCTCTAGTTTGCAAACCTAAATCCAAGGGTGGTCTTGGAATCTTAAACCTTGGTTTGCAAAATGAAGCTCTCCTTATTAAGCATCTCAATAAATTCTACAATAGGATGGATGTGCCATGGGTTCATTTGGTTTGGTATTCTTACTACTTCCAAAGGGTCCCACATGACACTACACTGTGTGGATCTTTTTGGTGGAGAGATGTGTGCAAATTAATGGATAAATTCAGAGCAGTTACCTCTATTGATGTTCACAGTGGAGACACGGTATTGTTCTGGTCTGATCATTGGCAAATTGGGAGCAGTTACATCCCTCTTCAAGATCATTTTCCTAGGCTTTATTCCTTCTGCCTCCACAAAAACTACTCAGTCAGGGAGGTCTTTCAGGCCAATAGTTTCCAAGACCTATTTTTTCTTCCTCTGTCTGAGCAAGCCTAACAAGATCTCTAGTAGCTCTCGTCCTTGATGGGATCTTTCCAATTGGACAGTAACTACCCCGATTCTTGGAGATGGAGGCATGGCAAGAAGTCTGATTATACCTCAAAGAAGTTTTATGACTTTACTTTTCAGCCAGTGGTAACATATCCCATTTTGGGATGGGTCTGGAAGAGCTGCTGCACCATGTCGATCAAAATGTTTGCCTGGTTAGTCATAATGGACAGGGTTAATACCAAGGACATGATCCAATGGAGGCATTGGAAGATCAATGATGGGCCTGAATGTGTTCTCTATCCAACTGGGACACTTGAGGATAGAAACCATCTTTTTTTTCCTGTGCAATTTCAGCATGCGTGTGTGGAATTATCTGCAAATTGTTTGGAAGGATTGTGATGGCATGGTTGAAATTGCTAGGCACGCCAGAAAGGATTTCAACAAACCTTTCTTTGGGGAAGTGGTCTTCATTGCTTGGTGGAATATTTGGAAAGTCAGGAATGACAAAGCTTTCAGAAACATTCGACCTTCTTTCAGGGCTTGGAGGAATGGCTTCATTCATGATCTATCTCTTCTTTCCCATAGAATCGAAAAGAAATATAGAGACGCATTGCTTAAGTGGATTGATTTCCTACCTCCTTGAGGAGGTTCTTTGTGTGTAATGCTGTAATTATTAGGTATAGTATCCTCCCCCTCCCTTTGTATAGATTTCTTTAGCTTTTTGTAGCTTCCTTTTCTTGTTTCTTTCTTTCTTTCCCCATCTCGAGGAATCCTTGTACTGCTGCTCTTTTTTATTGAAATGATGTGGGGGACAAGCCCTACAGTCTTCAAGGTCAAAAAAAATAAGTTTAGATGTGTTGCACCTACATGATACTAATTCATGGTGAGTTTTTCTTGCCTGCTTGCAATTGTAAGGTACCGAGGAGTGATTAGGAATCCTACAAGCAACAATCTGTCTGATTTATTTTTCACTTGTAGCTACGATTACTTACCTTTGAGTTCTTACTCTTACACTTGCCGCTCCCTAAAAGTCAAGAATGAAACATTAGGTTAGAAGATGTTTTATGTCCCAGCAGTCATCTCAATACATGTCCACGAAAATAATAGTCTTTTGTTTTTAACCCTGACCCATGGAAATAACAGTCATGATAGTGCTATGCTTTTGAAAGTTGATGTGTCTGTGCTGCTTGGAATTGTGGCCTTGGTGGAGTAGCTTAGCTACCCAACACATTAGTGCTAAGCTTTTGAAAGTTGATGTGTGTGCTGCTTGGAACTATGGCCTTGTTGGACTACCTTACCTACCCAACACACTACTGGTTTCGTTACTTAGTTGTTCCTTACTGTGGGAATTGATTGGTTGTTTGTAATCTAGCTATATTTTGACTTGCAGACATGCACTTTGACATAGAGCAGATAACTCTGCATCAAGTTTGACATAATTAAGTATGTCGTGATCAAGAGATCAATTGATTTTTTACCTTTCACTAATTGCAGAATTACATCTTGGCCAGCAAAGTTATGAGAAATATGATGTTGTTTCATCGACATTAAGATCAGACACGAGGATATTGTATTCAAGTTTGCGCCAGTGTTGCTCATTTAGGAAGTGGATCGATGCATTGACAGTAGGGTATGCATACTTCTGAGGTCAAGCTATTCATCAACGTGGACATGCCTCATATTCATATTCATCTTTTGCTATTTGATTGAATAAATACTATGCAAGTTAGCTTGAATGAAATTTCATATAAGGGTGTATTGATTTGTTGCAGCAAGACTTCTCTTGCCTTAGTGGTTTGTTGTGTGAGTTGTTGTTGTTGTTGTTGTTCAAATATTCAGTCTAAGATCTGAATTTCATCAAGATATCACTGTAGATGAATATTTCAGTCTTATGCCTGATACATTTCATGTTGTATTTTTTTCTGTGTTGCTCAGTAAAGCTTGCTCTTCTTTTATTAACCAAACTTCCATCTCATACAGAAAATAAAATCGATAACTTAACAATGGTTAGTTTGTTATTAGCGCAGTGTGTGCAAAACTATGAGTATTTTACAACTACATAATTTGTAAAAAAATCATCTAGATATTAATTTGCCATGAGATGTAGCATAATTATGAGTTCCACACAAATGCAAAGTCACCTTCATGGAACTTGCTATATTTCTTCAAGGTATCTGTGGCAAGTAAAAAACACATGACGCTAGGGAGAAATGACCAGTGGAATAGAGAAAGGCTAGATAGAGAGAAATGATCATGCTATTTACGGCATTACTGCCTTGGGAATACTAGAACATAAATAATATATCAGTAGTAGGAATAGAACAAAAGGCATCATATAAACTAGAAAACTCAGGTAACAATCTAAGCAGTGGAACCGAGTACTGCAGGGCCCTCGCGTCTCTCTGTTTGGGGTGACTCGGGTGACGACTAACCCTAGTCGTCGAACCTTCCCTCCCCCCCCCCTCGCTGCCGCCCGAGGAGACCCCCGGCACCGTCCGTGGGGTCGTCAAGGACAGCGGCTGCAAGGATCTGCTGCTCCCGACCGGAGGGCTCCGAACGCCAAGGCGGCGGCTGAGGGAGTCCTGGACTAAGGGGTCCTCGGACAGCCGGACTATATACTTTGGCCGGACTGTTGGACTATGAAGATACAAGATAGAAGTCTTCGTCCTGTGTCCGGATGGGACTCTCCTTGGCGTGGAAGACAAGCTTGGCGATTCGGATATGTAGATTCCTTTCTCGGTAACCGACTTTGTACAACCCTAGCCCCCCCCGGTGTCTATATAAACCGGAGGGTTTAGACTTCTAGGGTTTAGCCACAACCATCATAATCTCATAGGCTAGACTTCTAGGGTTTAGCCATTACGATCTCGTGGTAGATCAACTCTTGTAATACTCATATTCATCAAGATCAATCAAGTAGAAAGTAGGGTATTACCTCCATAGAGAGGGCCCGAACCTGGGTAAACATTGTGTCCCCCGCCTCCTGTTACCATTAGCCTTAGACGCACAGTTCGGGACCCCCTACCCGAGATCCGCCAGTTTTGACACCGACATTGGTGCTTTCATTGAGAGTTCTGATGTGCCGTCGAAGATAGGCTCGATGGCTCCATCAATCATCTACAACAATGCCGTCCAAGGGGAGATCTTCCTCCCCAGATAGATCTTCGTATTTGGTGGCTTCGCACTACGGGCCAACTCACTTGGCCATCTAGAGCAGATCGATAGGTACGCCCCTGGCCATCACGTCAGATTTGGAAGCCTGAATTTTGTGGGCGATATCCACGGAGACTTGATCTTCAACGGATCCAAGCGCATGACGGCTGCCCTGGCCACCATGATGAACATGACCTAGATCTGTCATCTTGCCGCGCATAGGAGATAGCGCATGTGACCGCCCTGGCCCTAGAGCCGGAACAAACTGCATTGTCCGAAGATGGGAGGCTTAACCCCGCCACAAAGTCGCAGATTCAGCGGCGCTCGAGCCGCACACAGACCCAACATCGAGTTGGGCTTGTGTTACCGGAACCTCAGACTCGTTTCCGGCCACGGGTTCTGGACCTCGTGCATCCGCGTCCATCGAACCTAATTGGGCGCCGGTCTTGGAGTTCAGCTCCACGGACATTTTCCAGCACTCGCCTTTTGGCGACATGTTAAATTCATTGAAATCCCTCTCCCTGTCAGGGGATGCTCGGTCGAACTATGTCTGACTCGAATGGGAAGCGGACGACGAAGAATTTTGTGTCCCACCCACCACCCACTTTATAGCCATTATCGATGACTTAACCGACATGCTTGACTACGACTCCGAAGACATCGACAGTATGGACGACGATGCGGAGAGGATCATGAACCACTGCCTACAGGGCGTTGGACATCCACTTCCTTGTACGACATATACATGGTGGATACACCCAAATAAAATAATGGCGACGATGAAAATCCAGTCGAGGATAAACCTCCTGAGATACAGCCGAAGCGCCGACGTCAATGGCGCCGCTCTAAGCCACGCCGTAGTAAAAACAACAATACTGTCACAGAAGAGGATAACACTTCGGATAGTGCCAAAAACAATGAAGACCCCGTCGAGCCAACCTCCGTATAGGAGGAACGGGAAGATGCGCGAGTCAGCCCTGGCGAATAGGCCATGAACGAAGACTCGGAGGATAGCAACTACCTTCCGCTCTCAGAGCACGAGGTTAGCCTCGGTGACGAAGAGTTCATCGTGCCTGAGGAGCCCGCCGAACAGGAACGCTTTAAGCGTCAGCTAATTGCCATTGCAAGAAGCCTGAAAAAGAAGCAGCAGCAGCTTCAAGCTGATCAAGATCTTCTCAATGAAAGATGGACGGATGTCCTGGCAGCCGAGGAATATGGCCTCGAGCGCCCAACCAAAACGTACCCGAAGCGCAAACTATTACCACAGTTCGATGACGAGGCACTGGAGCCCGTCCTACCAAGGTACAATACGGCTGACCAACGACCACGTGGCCGGGATAAAGCGGCACCTCAAGCCGAATACCAGCCCGCACTACCTCGCCGAACAAACAGAAATACAACTGCTCAGGGATATACACATGACCTGCGGCATGATTTGGAAAATAGAGCAGGTCAGACAAGATCTATCTATGGATCACGGGGGTGTGCACCAACGCGCGACAATGGCCATCTGCCTGAACGTGACAAATATAATCACGTCCAAGCCGACAACCGCAGACGAACTCCATCCGAGCTACGTCATGACTAGGCCCGATATAGAGGCGCCTCACCCCCTCTGCTTCACTGATGAAGTAATGGGACATGATTTCCCAGAAGGGTTTAAACCCGTTAACATCGAATCATATGATGGCACAATAGACCCCAAGGTGTGGATTGAGGACTTTCTTCTCCACATTCATATGGCCCGTGGCGATGATCTTCACACCATCAAATACCTCCCGCTCAAACTCAAGGGACCAGCTAGATAATGGTTAAACAGTCTGCCCAAAAACTCCATTGGCAACTGGGAGGAATTGGAGGACGCCTTCCTCGACAACTTCCAAGGCACATATGTCCGACCTCCGGATGCCGATGACCTAAGTTACATAATCCAACAGCCCGGAGAGTCATCCAGGAAATTCTGGACTCGGTTCCTAACTAAAAAGAACCAAATCGTCGACTACCCGGACGCCGAAGCCTTAGCGGCCTTTAAGCATAGCATCCGCGACGAATGGCAGGCCAGACACCTCGGCCAAGAAAACCCGAAGTCCATGTCAGCCCTAACGGCACTCATGACCCGCTTCTGTGCGGGCGAAGACAGCTGGCTAGCCCATAGCAACAATAATACAAGCGAACCGGGCACTTTGGAAGCCAGAAATAGTAACGGCAAGCCCTGATGCAATATACATAAGCGTCAAAGCAATGGTGATAACACCGAAGACACGACGATCAACGCTAGATTCAGTGGCTCTAAGTACGGTCAGCAGAAGAAGCCATTCAAGAGAAATAATCTGGGACCGTCCAGTCTGGACCACATACTAGATCGACCATGCCAAATCCACGGCACTCCTGATAAAGATGCCAATCATACCAACAGGGAATGTTGGGTCTTCAAACAGGCCGGCAAGTTAAATGCCGACAATAAGGAGAAAGGGTCGCAAAGCGATTACTATGACGAGGAACCCCGACCACCGAACACAGGGGGACAGAAGAAACCCCCCCCCCCCCAAATCAAAACAGTGAACATGACATACGCCACCCATATCCCCAAGAGGGAGCGCAAGCGTGCACTTAGGGACGTCTACGCGATGGAGCCAGTCGCCCCAAAGTTCAACCCATGGTCCTCCTATCCAATCACCTTCGATCGTAGGGACCATCCGACCAGTATACGTCATGGCGGTTCAGCCGCACTAGTCCTTGACCCAATTATTGATGGATTCCACCTTACGCGAGTCCTTATGGATGGTGGCAGCAGCCTGAACCTGCTCTATCAGGATACAGTGCGCAAAATGTGTATCGATCCCTCAAGGATCAAGCCCACAAAAACCACCTTTAAAGGTGTCATACTAGGTGTAGAGACCTGCTGTACGGGCTCAATCACACTGGAAGTGGTCTTCAGATCCCCGGATAATTTCTGAAGCGATGAGTTAATCTTCGATATCATCCCCTTCCGGAGTGGTTATCAAGCACTGCTTGGACGAACCGCATTCGCTAAATTCAATGTGGTACCGCACTATGCCTACCTCAAGCTCAAGATGCCCGGACCACGCGATGTAATAACGGTCAACGGAAATACGGAGCGCTCCCTCCGGACTGAGGAGCACACTGCGGCCCTTGCAGCGGAAGTACAGAGTAGCCTTTTTAGGCAGAACCTCAATTCGGCAGTCAAGCGAGTCCGAACTACTCTGCAGCAGGACAGTCAAGCCCGTCCAGAGCTCAACTAGCAATTCGGCCTCCGTCCTAGTCCCAATCAAGCGGTGACATTTGTGCCGCGCGTACATAACTACGCACTCAAAATACCATGGGCATGGATGGAGGCACAGGTAGACTGGGTCCATAATGTGGCTCAACCGCCCCTGGATCCGCATACCTTCACTTTTCTTTTTATTTCAAGTTTTTCTCTTCTCGAGGCTTTACCGATAACCTAATCATCGAACCTATTACGGGACGAATACACCAAGAAGGCAAGGGGCTTTGATGTACAAGGGAATACCCATGTGGTCTCTGCTAATGATCGTTATACCTGTTTTAAATACCCGCACGCAGCTCGCTCTTGGTCGTGGCATGTTAAATAGCCTTATTTGCTTATTGCACTACTTGTACACATACGCCTTGACGTATCAATCAAATTACAATGGAAAGTAATTTGCGGCTCAATATTTGCAATGTCAGCTTATTATATGATTGTTTCATTGTCTTTCTGTTTATTATCTATTTCACCCGTACACTCTGGTACGCATTAATTACCTAGGGGATTTATCATACGCCATAACACGGCAAGAAAGTTCGAACACTTTTATAGTACAGTTCGGCACCCCGAATGTGGCACCCCGGCTTAGAGAAACCGGAACACCACGTATTCCAGCCCAGAGATCGAGATGAAGTCTTCTAGAATACGGCACTGCTTGACATAGAACAAATCACCTCTTATTACAATAATAATAATAATAATAATAATAATAATAATAATAATAATAATAATAATAATAATAATAATAATAATAATACAAAGGTCTGATGTTACAAAGGATCACATCAGCATGGCGACAATACGCCTGTGATACTACACTTGCTTTATGCTAGCAGCGGAATAACGACGTAGGTAGTGAACTCCACTCCGCAAGGACTCTGGCTGGGACATGATCTAGCTCGCATGAACGAAAACCACGACAAGCAATCAAGCAATCATGGCATCACCTGCAATCTGGCATGACACGCCAGGTCAGTACATTCAATGTACTTGCAAGCTCATAACAACCAAAAACATCAAGGCAAGACAACAACAAAGCATTAATCAGGTTAATTAAATTAACAGCTACCATGATGAAGCAACTAATAATCATGATATGAACTACTAGAATGCTGATAAGCCATCATCTCAGATCTCAAGTCCCACATGAACCATCTCACACTTGGCTAACCGGCCAAGCCATATACCATCTCGATCCCCTCGTGACCAAAACAAAACGGTAGTCACTCACGGATCACAAACGGAACCACACCGGGTTCAACGGGTTACCTCGTAACCAAACGGTGATCATTCACAGATCACAAATGGAACCACACCGGCTTCAACGGGTTACCTCGTAACCGAATGGTGATCATTCACAGATCACAAACGGAACATCCACATGATCACCTCGTGACCACATCACAAACTGAATGATCCTTCTCAAGACCATCCCAACATCATCTTCATCATCATCCTGCCAAACTATTACAACTCACAATATCAACATATACATCACCTATAAGTCATTCCGTCATGTGAGTGTTGATCGAATGGTGTGACCTACTACGAACTTATGGCCATGACTGAGGATGCGGCTATCGATAGATTAAACACACACACTCTGCAGAGGTAGCGCACTTTACCCACACCACAGAACCCATGGCCTCGCACTCCCATTCGGATGGACCAATGGTGTTCTGACAAAACCGATCTACTTACCTTGCTCTGGGGTGGTCTTGCTTCACCTTTCCCCACCCTGACGGGTTTTTGCTCACATACCAAATCCTTTTACTGACGTTCATATCTGCGGTGATATCCAATGGATCTGAGCATAGATTTTCCTTTGGTCATGAAACCTTTTTACTTCTGTCATGGGGTTGCTTCAAATAAATGCAGGCCTTCTGGTTTCAACAAATGCTGAGAATTATCATGGCCATCTTCTGACGGGATCTGACTGCTCATAGGTGGCAATGATTTATCTTGATTTATTTCTTTGGCTCGAGCATGAAATATGTGCCAAAGATTTGATTGCCTTTTGTCGTGAGCAATATAACGGTGTATGGAGTTATAGCTGTGTCATACCTCAATTACTTATATCTCTAGGTTGGTCTGATAGGGCTGACGGACAAATGCTTTTCCTGACAGACTAACTGTGTACTTGTTTCTGTCGGTGAGTATACCAGGTTTGAGCTGATTGTTCGGCTTTTGATTTTTCTCATGTGGTTGATATACCCATCTGTGGTAATAGGCTGTGATATGCTTTAACACTGCCGTTGAGGTCAAACTGTTGAGGTTGCAAAGGAATTTTGGATTAGATAGAACAGACTTGGATATTCCACACTAACCATGTCAAGCGAGTCAGCGGGATATGAAAATCCTTGTGAAACAGAGTAGGCCCTTGAGAGTATGCCTTTGGGGATCCACATCAAATAATGGCCTCCAACTGACTTGGGTATCCGGATCCTGATGGTCCTGCAAAAATCATCATACTTTGCTGTCAGTCTCATCCTTTTTACGATCATGGTTTTCTTCGTTAGGATACCTTACTGAAATAACTTGGCCACACCTGTCCTTGATTCTTCGTATGACCATGGATGCGATTAGTGCAATGTTTTTGACATTAGTCCTTGTGCTTGTTTACTGACTTGGGTCCGCACACGTATGACATATACCCGGGGTTTGTAGTTGTACGGAACTCATTGCTGAGACCAATCATACAAGAAGGTGACAAGGTTTTATGATATCTCCTTGTCAGTTGCGGGAATAATGACCTTAATGACAATTGTCAAGACTGTTGATTCTGTGATGTCATCTCGAGATCTTGTCGATCCTTGTAATTCATGAGATGTATCTCTACTTATTTTCCTTTGCCTGACTCATGAGGTTTTTAAATTCTTCCTTTCCTTCGGTATATCTACTTGATCACTGTCGCATCTCATATGGGTGACTAATAAGACTGGGGATACATGCTCACCACATATAAGAAGGATATGCCACCGAACACTCGATCCTTGTGGTAGGCATATGTTTTGACTGAATTGTACCTCTGACAAAATTATTGCAAGTCTGGTTCTTGAGCGGTACTGCCATACATTGGAAACTCTTCATATAATCTGTGAGGATGGTGCAATATTGTGGTACTGATGCAAACTGAATGTCTTACGAGAGAAGCCATACAAGTAGCTTGCTGAGGAAGACTTGTTAACTTCTGCTCAAATATTTTGTTTTGGTATCGTGCAGAAGAAGGCTCTATAGCTTACACACGAAGCTTGTCCTGAGTATTGTGCTGGAGAAGCCCGAGTTCCGTACTTGAGAAGCGTCTCCTCGGGTTTGCTTGTTGAGAAATTTTCATTTCTGTCTGTCAAAAGCCTTTACTGAGGTGTCTTGCTCTGAAAGACTGGGTATCGTGGACCGGAAATTGTTCACATATCATGCTGAGGAAAATTTGAGGAGCCTTGCATCATAAATTTCTTCCAATGGTGTGTGGAAGAATACTGGGTTTCTTATATCCAAAACTTCATACTGATATGCAGACTAAAATCCATACACATGCCCATAATATTCTGAGACTGATTATTTGCATGAGAAAAATGGTTTGACTGTCTTCCTTGAGCATATCACATTCTGACTTTATTTCGGATGATAACGTATTTGAAGCATCATGCATTGCTGAGTCAAAACTTTGTATATGATCCATACCTCTGTCTAAAAATATTCCGTTGATCTTGTACCTGACTGGTCTTCCCGATGGCTGGATCGTAACTGCTGTGAGGATTTTGCACTGATGTAGACTCGATGCTGATAGTCACTCCAATACACCATTAATATTGTGAGCAAATATTAATGCTATAATGCAGTGGACTCGGTAGACCAAAATGTTTAGCTGAGATTCTTCCAAATATTTGAAATCCTTATTGCTTCTTCGAGTCTAGTGTTAGTTGATGAGCAACTCTTTTATAGGGGAAAATAATATAACCCCGGGGCCCAAAAAGAAAGAAGCAGAAGAAAACTCAACTAAACAGCAGCACACAACAATCAATTCACACACAAACAATGTCACATATTACTGCTAGTCACACAATATGCATGCCTACTTGTAAGGGGGGTAGGTCTGTCACACCCTGATTTTCATGCCACTACACTTAAGCTAATAAATCATGATAAAATGAGGTTTGACAAAAACTTTTGGGTGTTTTGGACCTTGCCTTGATTGGTTTTTGTCTGTTGTCTACAAGTGCTCTAAAAATAAAATAAATCCTCCAACTCTTATACTCCTTCTCCTTGATCCAAAAAACTTTCCCAATGATCATGCCATGTGTATAGGACATAAAAATAATTTCTTGCAAAAATAATTTGGCCAAATAGTATTTTCAAAAATTAGTTTTTCAAAAACCCCTGAATTGAGGTTTGCACTGCAAGTACTTAATTAAGGGCAGCAAAAATCTTTCCAAAAATATATTTGACTCCTATTAGATATAGGATACCCAGAAACCACAAAAATATAATTTTAAAAGTTATTTTCCTATTTTATTTAAAAGCTGTTTCTTAAGGCCAGAAATGGTCTTTAATAGGGAAAAATTATTTTATTGTTTTAAAAATATTTGACAAAAATCAGGGAAACTCAGTGGGCATATATTTTCCATATATAAGAGTTTCTACACATGGTCATGTTCAAAATATTGGACAAAACCTCCCAAAACAAATTATGCCCATTTAAAGGATTTGAAATATTTCTACAGGAAATATTTTCATAAAATTCCAAGGAATATCCAGCAAGTCACAAATGCATATTGTGATCACCTTGAAAGGCCTCATGTCAATCAAGGTCATTTTGGTTCACCAAATGCCCCAAAACCCTCTCTGACCAGAATCAAATTTGAACAACTTTGTACTACCAACTTTCTCTCCTTGAGCCCAACTTTTGTGAGCATGTTCACATGACCAAATGAGGCCACTACACCAAGTGGTTCATCAAGGGGAAGTGATTTGCTCAACTAGATCGACACAAGTTCATTTCTGCTAATTTCTAGGGTCTACAAAAGTTGCATTGGCAACTTTGCCCAAATAAGCTCTAAATTGGTGGAAGGCCCTAATTATATGTGCCATTTCACCCTGTGGAGTCTCATGCCAAATGGAGTTCATTTGCTTACCCAAATTTGCATCAAACACCTTCTGGTCATTGCAAAAAGTCACAGGTTTCACCCCCCTACACTAACCTCCTTGACTCCACATTTTTACCACAGCTGAACCTGATCACCAGCAACCTCCAGTAGCTCCCTCTCTTCCAAAGCTCAATGATTGAGGGGTAAAAAACCCCCATTTACCTCTCTGGGCAGCCCTTTTCTCTCTCTCCCTCAACCTCTCTCCTCTCCTAGTGGTTCACCAGGGCATCCAAGGCCACCTCCCCTTTGTTTACTCACCCCACAAAGCCCCAGACACTAGTGGACACGCCCCTGGCACATAAACAATGCCATGGCGTGTAGAGCTCGCGCTCTGGAGCGTGCTACAGTGCTCTCTGGCACTGTAGCACGCCCATTCCAAGGCCTCCCGTCGACCTTGGGCGCCGGAATCGTGTCCCCCGAGGCTGCCTCGGTGTCCACGACACACAACACTGTCGGCCCCTTCCTCCCTCGCCCTCCTTATCCCTCCACGAGCTCACCCGAGCACGTCCATGGATGCTGCCCAGGGTGCACCGCGGCCTCGCCCATTTTAAGCCACCCCGACCCTCTCTCTCGCCTGGGTTCGAACCTCCTCTCTCCCGTGCATCTCTCGGACACCCCTCTCTCCCCTACGTGCTCTCCTGCCCCCTCCAAGGCCGGGTCGCCGCCGACGTGCTCCCGAATCAACCCAGGCCCCCATTGCTTCCCCGCTCCCACTGAACGCTCGAGAGGACACCTAGGGCACCAAGGAGCCTCCCCCGCGCACCAGGCCCTCCTCCCCGTGCTTGCCCTGCCCTGCCCGAGTCTCATCCGAGCACCATCCGCCGTGGCCGTGGCCCCACTCACCTTCGTCCTCCGTTGGACGTGCTAACAGGGGGGAGCGGGCGCGATGCAGTCCCCCGAGCACCCGTAGCAGCGCCCCTGGTCACTGGGGACGAGCTCAGCCTCACCCCCTCTGTTCCTGCGGTACGGGAGGCCGCGCGAGGAAGAAGAAGGTCGGTCGGTGGACCGGCGACCCCACCGGTCAGCCTCTGCCGACGTGTCCAGCCGGACCCGCTCGGGTTAAGTGGAGGCGGGATCCACGGGAACCGCCTTCCCGGCAGGGAAGCGTACTCCCCTAATACGCCGTTGGCATGGCCCTCCTTAGCCGCATGGCCGTGCAGCTGGGCCGGCCCAATGCGCTGCGGTTCTATGCTGCGCCCGGTGCGTGGTATAGGTACAACCCCCACTTCCTTTGTCTTCTTCTTTTTCAAGAAACTTGTAAAATATCCCAAATATTCATATTACCTCCAAATTTGATGATTCAAATTTGTAGTGACTCTATAAATCATGCTCTAGCTCTTAGAGGAGCTTGCACATTTTTCCAGAGAACTTTCCTTCACACTTATTTAGTAAATTCCAATTTTCTTAATCCTATGACAAACTTTAGAAAATCACAGAGAGCTCAAAATTGATCCAAATGCCATGATTCAAAATCCTTGATACTTCTAAGTTCATAACTTAGTTTTTCGACATTTTTCCTAATACTTTATGTGCCACACAAAATAATGAGCCATTTCTTCATATTAGACAACTTTGCAAATTCATAGGAAATTCATTTGAACTCCAAATCCAGTGAAACCAACTCCTAGATGCTTCTAAAATTATTCCTTGTTAAATGGATGCCTTTGATCATTTTTCAAATTGTTCTTTTGTACACATCTTGCAAATCCATAAACCCCTTGATTCCATCATATCGAAATGTTTAGAAATATCCATTGATCCACTTCCAATGAAATCACCTTGGTCATTCCTCATATGACCAGAGGTATCCTAGAAAAGTCCAACTCACATTTTTAGAGCACTTTTATTTTTGCCTTGTCGTGTTGCTTATTATGGTAATTTTCGACGATAGTTGACGAAGTAGACGAAATGCTCGGAGTTGGACCAGAGATATTTGAAGACCTCGAAGACTTTGTTAAAACAGGCAAGCAGCCCTTTGACCATGTCTATGAAACCCTTTTTATGCATGTCATATAGCACCATATTGTTGTTGAGATGGAATCATGATGAGGTGGTAACCACTTTGATGGTTTGCTACCGTACTTCCTCGTTGATACTTGCATTATGTATGACCCTACCTTCTTATGAGGGTTATGCCGGTGGGGGTAGATAGGATGCTAAAGTAGTGCTACGCAAAAAGGGACGGGAATATGCATGGTGATGGAGACAAAGTATTTTCAAAAGACTTTTCAAAAACCCCATCGGGTGCCACTTATGCCCGGGGGAGATGATGAGTTGGGTAGCCACTTGATGACGAAGTGGTGTACCGAGGCAAGTGTGTGTTGTTTTCAAAATGGATTGGTTTAAGTTGCGACCGTTATTCCAACCTTACATGCGCAACCACTCTAATCTTATATGGGAAAGGGCATTATTGATTACCTAGGCCGATACTAGCTTGGAGCCCGCATTACTAGTGACGGGGGAGAGTTGGTGCTCTCTCTCGGGACGGGGTCGTGCCAGGTAGGGCGGTCATGACTGTTTTCACAGGACACCAGATACACCGTTGTGTCCCCTCGCGGATGTCATGATCTCGAGTGAGTCTCGTATGATGTACATCGTGAGGATACGGAACAATGAGTGGACTCTTTGTTAGTGTCGTCTAGGGAAAGATAGTGATCGGGTGCTTACCCCGGGTACTTGAGGTATCGCGGGTCGTGGATGACACGGAAGTTCCCCAGATCTTGTCGGTAAAGTGTGCAACCTCTTTAGAGTGTAAAACTATTCGAATAGCCGTGTCCACGGTCAAGGACAGTTGGGTAACCGCTCTTGGGCTACGTCCACATGTTTACAAACCAGTGTGTGTTTGGATAAGTGGGAAGATCTACTTGGGTAAAGTCAAAGGACTTGACATGATTGAGTTGGGTTGATGCCCACTCTATTTATGTCGATATCTGTAACCTATCCTCATGGTTACTTGAATTCTCCTGATGCATGTCTTACAAGTTGTTGAACATGTCATTGCACTCAAAACTAGCTTTCTGCAAAAAAAATTACCTATATCATGCATTTTTGTATCTTTAACCAAAACATGGGTTGCTTGCGAGTACATTCAAAGTACTCATTGGCTTGCCACTGGTTATTTTATTGGCCAGACATGAAAGAACATGATATGATGAAGAATACTTCGGTGACGAACATGCGAGCAGGACGCTTCCCAGTCAGAATGCATGTAGGGTTAAGGCAGATGGCATGGGCCAAGTTATCGACGAAGATTTCCGCTGCAATGTTATACTCAAGACTTGACCATAATGATCCTACTTGTGTAATACAGTATGTATGGATGTAAGCCTCTTGTTATTCAGCTTCTGAGTGTTCAGTGAGCATTGATCTCTGGGATCACTGTACACGTGCATTCGGTGATCATGACTTATGAGTCGGGGTCCCCACAGAGCTGGTATCAGAGCCATCTTGACTGTAGGAAGCCTTAGTTAGCATGGTCGTTAGTTAGGGTAAAATATTTCCAAAACTACTACTAGTTTTCAAAACAATCTATACTTCTCTTCCCTTCTCAGTTTTTCGAAAACTAAGGTATACTTTCCTTATTGATCTCTTCCCCTTCAAAACCTTTGGTCGCTAGAACCCTTATGCCCCTAACCACTGGATTCCTTGTAATCCTCGAGGATAATCTAGAAGGAAGATGCGTTGCCAGACATTCACCCACATCTCCCGAACACAAGATTGGCGACACCACAACAAGACGATACCAACAGAAGATACATCCTCGAGGAATGAGGACATGAAGACCCAGGAGATGGTGACACCCTTGACACTGCCCCAAGATGATGCAACCCTAGCCTACGATGATCATGGCATAGGATATGCAAGATCATGATATACATCACTAATAGAGTAACCCTGTCACTACCGTTGCTGTATCGGCAACCACCGGTGGATGAGAACCTAGCCATTGGTCCGCCTCACTATAGTGAGCAGGAAAACGGTTCTCTTCGTCCCCCGCTCTTGGTATCGATGTTGTCATCAACGTAACTGATAGGTTGGGCCTCTATTATGCCTTGTTAATGTCATTGCATAAATGATTGCTTACCCGAGACCCTTGATGCCTTAAAAGGCAAAAGGGATCGTCATGATTAAGAAGACAACAGAAGGCCAAGTCAATGCCAGCTACGAGGAGCCACCTTCACCCCATCACTTCAACATGCGAGAAGTTGTTGAAGACTCTTCAGGCTCAACCCAGATCGTTCCATCGAACAACTACAAGAGACATAGCAACACTTGAGGAAAACTCACAAGACTGCACGAGGCACAAGGCACGACTAGTGAGTCCGAGGACCCCTAGGGTAGGATGAGTCGTGTACCCCCTATGTGCAGTCGAGTCCGTATGATGGTTCAAATAGAACCGTGATTGTGTGTTGCTTGTTTTTATTTGTTTCTATTTTAATATAGGTCGCAACTTTTTCCCTAGGCAACAAGTACGCGACTATATCACCTTCCTTACCTTGTTTCTTTTGTTTAGCCCTTTCGGCACTTGTTTGTTTGCACTTGCACTATAGAACCCCCTTTAGGCATCCCCCTCCTCCATGCTACTTCTCCCTCTCATCTCTCTTATCAACTGAAGGCTAGCAAGACAAGATGCACCAAGAATTCCACCTCGGCAGCCAACTAGCAATGAAGACTTTTTGCTACAACCTCCTAGACCAAGTGCAGCCCCGTAGAGTTATGGTTGCCCCTCAAGATTAGAAACCCATTCCTAGACCCTTCGAGACTTCACAAGATACCCCAGCTTGAATCCTTAACCATGTGCTTAACCCACATAATTGCAAGAGAATCGGTTAAGCCTTCGTAACCTTGCTTATCACTGGGTTCAATATGGAACTAGTGGACATAGTGAACTAGCACATTACGATCCTAATATAGCATGAGAACTGACGATGCCATAGGGAAGACCAATTTGAGGATGTAGGAATAGAGGGCAAATGACTTGATGAATTTACATCAGTAACCGTAAGGGATTTATCTGAGACTATTTGGTGGATTATGAGGCTTTCATATTGGTAGATGAACTTGGTGGGATCATGATTATAGAGTAGCATAGCTTTCATTACCCCTGAGTAAATTGGATTTATAGGACAATTATGATCGCAAGCTGAAACTCCTGGAAGTGCAAGGATTTGACTTGATCAGATGATATTGATAGGAGATAGTTGATATTACGTAAATACCATGAGGGGAACATGTAGGATTCCTCATTGGACAAGAGATTTGGATTTAAATAGGTGATCCTAGTTGAGTATAGATGCTGAGTAAGCCTGCATGATTCGGAGTAAATTGGATTTAGACTGATGATCTTGATCGTGCTACCATGTTTCTCGATGGACAATAAACTAGGAGATTGGAATTGATTTAAGGATCTATATAAGCTGGAGGTTGGAAGTTTACTTGACCATGACAATGGGAATCGGTGGACTGACTATAGAAAAAATAGCCCTTTCAAGTATCTGGGGATTATAGGACATTAGGAGATCATGTGGAACACCATAGACATTGGATTTGTAGAATTAATGGATTGTGTAGTGATTGATGGAAGTTAATGGGCTGTTAGAGTTGATTCATAGGAAGGAAACAAGATCTTGGAGTGGCATACGACGTGTTTCCTTAGGATAGAGATGCACTATCTTGGACCTTGGAAGAATAGGCTGAACACTTGGATTATGGTGTTAATTCAAGCTTAGCAGCTTGTATGTTCTACCCCTGGATTTTTGCATAGATATGAGTTTGGGAATAGTTGTCATGTATGATTTTGCTAGACCTCCCCTCGGGAGTCATGAGGATATGAATAACATGAGTGATGATTGGATTTGACCTATACATAATGATGCTTTTGGTGGTATAAGGTTATTTGTTTGAAGGACTAGGTAGAACTATTGGCATCTCAGAAACTGTGCTTAAAGATAAGATGATAAATGTTCACTCGCACACTAGAATCCTTGAAACCCTTAAGCCCTACCAAGCTACAACATGGTCAGATCAGGACCTTAGGGCCTTGACACTAGATCTAGAACACCTTGGCCCACACTCAACAGAGACCACCACCATTCCCCCAGCCTACTTTATGTACCCCATCAACAAAGTCTTCATGGAGTACTAGGACAAGTTGGTTATCATCTTTAATTGGTGACCTACTTGTCTACCCAAAGACAGAAGAAGAACCGTTCAGCTAGTTAGGGAGCATTTGAAGACCGCCATGTCAAGGAGGGAGAACTATACCTACCACCGTCATCAAGAAGTAAACCTCCGCGTTGAAGACCAGGTGTAACTGCAAGCCACTCCTCTCTAAGGAACCAAGCATTTCCATGACAAGGAGACCCACACCAAGATTCATCGGCCCCCTTCGAGATCACTCCAAGATTTAACAACCCCCTCTAAGATCATGACGAGACGAAGAGAAGACAGTTACCAGCTGGAGTTGCCACCTGAGTTACCTGATGTGCACAGTGCTTTCCATGCATCACAACCCCGGAAGTGTTTCCAACTTCCTAACTTGCCCGATCTCTACGAGGGCATTGACCACCGAGCCATCGACCCCTACCCCAATCTAACCTACCGCGAGCTACCCATTAGCAACCGAAGAGCGTCATACACGAAGCTACACCATCAAGTACTTCAAGCTCAATGGAGCACTACACGGAAGCAGAAGCAACCTAAGGACTTGAAGACTACCCCAGATCCAAGTTTCTGTATCCCTTTCTGCGCCTAGTTTGGGAATCTCGGGGACGAGATTCTTGTAAGGGGGGTAGGTCTGTCACACCCTGATTTTCATGCCACTACACTTAAGCTAATAAATCATGATAAAATGAGGTTTGACAAAAACTTTTGAGTGTTTTGGACCTTGCCTTGATTGGTTTTTGTCTGTTGTCTACAAGTGCTCTAAAAATAAAATAAATCCTCCAACTCTTATACTCCTTCTCCTTGATCCAAAAACCTTTCCCAATGATCATGCCATGTGTATAGGACATAAAAATAATTTCTTGCAAAAATAATTTGGCCAAATAGTATTTTCAAAAATTAGTTTTTCAAAAACCCCTGAATTGAGGTTTGCACTGCAAGTACTTAATTAAGGGCAGCGAAAAACTTTCCAAAAATATACTTGACTCTTATTAGATATAGGATACCCAGAAACCACAAAAATATAATTTTAAAAGTTATTTTCCTATTTTATTTAAAAGCTTTCTCTTCAGGCCAGATATGGTCTTTAATAGGGAAAAATTATTTTATTGTTTTAAAAATATTTGACAAAAATCAGGGAAACTCAGTGCGAATATATTTTCAATATATAAGAGTTTCTACACATGGTCATGTTCAAAATATTGGACAAAACCTCCCAAAAACATTTCTGCCCATTTCAAGGATTTGAAATATTTCTACTGGAAATATTTTCATAAAATTCCAAGGAATATCCAGAAAGTCAAAAATGCATATTGTGATCACCTTGAAAAGCCTCATGTCAATCAAGGTCATTTTGGTTCACCAAAATGCCCCAAAACCCTCTCTCACCAGAATCAAATTTGAACAACTTTGTACTACCAACTTTCTCTCCTTGAGCCCAACTTTTGCGAGCATGTTCACATGACCAAATGAGGCCACTACACCAAGTGGTTCATCAATGGGAAGTGATTTGCTTAACTAGATCTACACAAGTTCATTTCTGCTAATTTTTAGGGTTTACAAAACTTGCATTGGCAACTTTGCCCAAATAAGCTCTAAATTGGTGGAAGGCCCTAATTATATGTGCCATTTCACCCTGTGGAGTCTCATGCCAAATGGAGTTCATTTGCTTACCCAAATTTGCATCAAACACCTTCTGGTCATTGCAAAAAGTCGCTGGTTTCACCCCCCTACACTAATCTCCTTGACTCCACATTTTTACCACAGCTGAACCTGATCACCAGCAACCTCCAATAGCTCCCGCTCTTCCAAAGCTCAATGATTGAGGGGTAAAAAAATCCCCATTTACCTCTCTGGACAGCCCTTTTCTCTCTCTCCCTCAACCTCTCTCCTCTCCTAGTGGTTCACCAAGGCATCCAAGGCCACCTCCCCTTTGTTTACTCACCCCACAAAGCCCCAGACACTAGTGGACACGCCCCTGGCACATAAACAATGCCATGGCGTGCAGAGCTCGCGCTCTGGAGCATGCTACAGTGCTCTTCGGCACTGTAGCACGCCCATTCCAAGGCCTCCCGTCGACCTCGGGCGCCGGAATCGTGTCCCCTGAGGCCGCCTCGGCGTCCATGATACGCAACACTGTTGGCCCCTTCCTCCCTAGCCCTCCTTATCCCTCCACGAGCTCACCCGAGCACGTCCATGGACGCTGCCCAGGGTGCACCGCGGCCTCGCCCATTTTAAGCCACCCCGACCCTCTCTCTCGCCTCGGTTCGAACCTCCTCTCTCCCGTGCACCTCTCGGACACCCCCTCTCTCCCCTACGTGCTCTCCTGCCCCCTCCAAGGCCGGGTCGCCGCCGACATGCCCCCGGACCAACCCAGGCCCCCATTGCTTCCCAGCTCCCACTGAACGCTCGAGAGGACACCCAGGGCACCAAGGAGCCTCCCTCGCGCACCACGCCCTCCTCCCCGTGCTTGCCCTGCCCTGCCCGAGTCTAGCCCGAGCACCGTCCGCGGTGGCCATGGCCCCACTCGCCTTCATCCTCCGTTGGACGTGCTAACAGGGGGGAGCGGGCGCAGCGCAGTCCCCCGAGCTCGCCGGTGCGCCGGGCACCTGCAGCGGCGCCCCTGGTCGCCAGGGACGAGCTCGGCCTCGCCCCTCTGTTCCTGTGGCACGGGAGGCCGCACGAGGAAGAAGAAGGTAGGCCGGTGGACCGGTGACCCCACCGGTCAGCCTCTGCCGACGTGTCCAGCCGGACCCGCTCGGGTTAAGTGGAGGCGAGATCCGCGGGGACCGCCTTCCCGGCAGGGAAGCGTACTCACCTAATACGCCGTTGGTGTGGCCGTCATTAGCCGTGTGGCCGTGCAGATGCGCCGGCCCAGTGCGCTGCGGTTCTATGCTGCGCCCGATGCGTGGTATAGGTACAACCCCCACTTCCTTTGTCTTTTTCTTTCTCCAGAAACTTGTAAAATATCCCAAATATTCATATTACCTCCAAATTTGATGATTCAAATTTCTAGTGACTCTATAAATCATGCTCTACCTCTTAGAAGAGCTTGCACATTTTTCCAGAGAACTTTCCTTCACACTTGTTTAGTAAATTCCAATTTTCTTAATTCTGTGACAAACTTTAGAAAATCACAGAGAGCTCAAAATTGATCCAAATACCATGATTCAAAATCCTTGATACTTCTAAGTTCATAACTTAGTTTTTCGACATTTTCCTAATACTTTATGTGCCACACAAAATAATGAGCCATTTCTTCATATTAGACAACTTTGCAAATTCATAGGAAATTCATTTGAACTCCAAATCCAGTGAAACCAACTCCTAGATGCTTCTAAAATTATTCCTTGTTAAATGGATGCCTTTGATCATTTTTCAAATTGTTCTTTTGTACACATCTTGCAAATCCATAAACCCCTTGATTCCATCATATCGAAATGTTTAGAAATATACATTGATCCACTTCCAATGAAATCACCTTGGTCATTCCTCATATGACCAGAGGTATCCTAGAAAATTCCAACTCACATTTTTAGAGCACTTTTATTTTTGCCTTGTCGTGTTGCTTATTATGGTTGTTTTCGACGATAGTTGACGAACTAGACAAAATGCTCGGAGTTGCACCAGAGATATTTGAAGACCTCGAAGACTTTGTTAAAACAGGCAAGCAGCCTTGAGGGAGTCCTGGACTAGGGGGTGTCCGGACAGCCGGACTATCATCGTCAGCCGGACTCCAAGACTATCAAGATACAAGATTGAAGACTTCGTCCCGTGTCCAGATGGGACTTTCCTTGGCGTGGAAGGCAAGCTTGGCGATACGGATATGTAGATCTCCTACCATTGTAACCGACCCTATGTAACCCTAGCCCTCTCCGGTGTCTATATAAACCGGAGGGTTTTAGTCCGTAGGACAACACAACCATTACAACAATCATACCATAGGCTAGCTTCTAGGGTTTAGCCTCCTTGATCTCGTGGTAGATCCACTCTTGTACTACCCATATCATCAATATCAATCAAGCAGGAGTAGAGTTTTACCTCCATCGAGAGGGCCCGAACCTGGGTAAAAACATCGTGTCCCTTGTCTCCTGTTACCATCCGCCTAGACGCACAATTCGGGACCCCCTACCCGAGATCCACCGGTTTTGACACCGACATTGGTGCTTTCATTGAGAGTTCCTCTGTGCTGTCACCGATAGGAAGGATGCCTCTTCCCGTCTTCAAAGACGGTATCTTCGCCAAAGGAGCCTTGGCCGCCGGCCAAACTATCCGGCTGGGTGGTTTTCTTATAATCGTCTGTTCGGCCACCGCTTCGACGATGAGCTCTTGGGTCATCAAAAGCAATCTTCACGTCAACTCGGAATTCGCCGAGCAGCTGGATCCAACAGAGCTCTCGTTCGTAAACGAACTCTTGGATCACATCGCCGCCCTGGGAGTCGCTACAGACTACAATCAGATTGGGCTTAAAACGGATCCCTAGGTTACCCACCACATTGCGGTGGTAGAGGAACAACGCGGCAACTCTTCTCCTAGATTGAAAACTAGTGATGTCCGGGCTTCCGAACCCTCCATGCTGGATTCCCGCGGGGGGACGGACTTCGATCAAGCACTGAACCTTAAGTCAGGCGTCCGACCGGACTCGTTGGACAACGTCCAACGCCAAGCTTCCAAATTCGGAAACTTCTCGGCCCTTGAGCCTTGAGATGGGTAGGATTCCGGACTTAATTCCACCCACCCACCCAGACATATGCGTGAAGGAAATATGCCCTAGAGGCAATAATAAAGTTATTATTTATTTCCTTATAATCATGATAAATGTTTATTATTCATGCTAGAATTGTATTTACCGGAAACATAATACATGTGTGAATACATAGACAAACAGAGTGTCACTAGTATGCCTCTACTTGACTAGCTCGTTAATCAAAGATGGTTATGTTTCCTAACCATGAACAATGAGTTGTTATTTGATTAACGAGGTCACATCATTAGTAGAATGATCTGATTGACATGACCCATTCCATTAGCTTAGCACCCGATCGTTTAGTATGTTGCTATTGCTTTCTTCATGACTTATACATGTTCCTATGACTACGAGATTATGCAACTCCCGTTTACCGGAGGAACACTTTGGGTACTACCAAACGTCACAACGTAACTGGGTGATTATAAAGGAGTACTACAGGTGTCTCCAATGGTCGATGTTGGGTTGGCGTATTTCGAGATTAGGATTTGTCACTCCGATTGTCGGAGAGGTATCTCTGGGCCCTCTCGGTAATACACATCACATAAGCCTTGCAAGCATTACAACTAACATGTTAGTTGTGAGATGATGTATTGCGGAACGAGTAAAGAGACTTGCCGGTAACGAGATTGAACTAGGTATTGGATACCGACGATCGAATCTCGGGCAAGTAACATACCGATGACAAAGGGAACAACGTATGTTGTTATGCGGTCTGACCGATAAAGATCTTCGTAGAATATGTAGGAGCCAATATGGGCATCCAGGTCCCGCTATTGGTTATTGACCAGAGACGTGTCTCGGTCATGTCTACATTGTTCTCGAACCCGTAGGGTCCGCACGCTTAAGGTTACGATGACAGTTATATTATGAGTTTATGCATTTTGATGTACCGAAGGTTGTTCGGAGTCCCGGATGTGATCACGGACATGACGAGGAGTCTCGAAATGGTCGAGACGTAAAGATTGATATATTGGAAGCCTATATTTGGATATCGGAAGTGTTCCGGGTGAAATCGGGATTTTACCGGAATACCGGGAGGGTTACCGGAACCCCCCGGGAGCTATTTGGGCCATAGTGGGCCTTAGTGGAAAAGAGAAGGGGCTGCCCTAGATGGGCTGCGCGCCCCCCCTTCCCCTAGTCCTATTAGGACTAGGAGAGGTGGCCGGTGAAGGAAATATGCCCTAGAGACAATAATAAAGTTATTATTTATTTCCTTATTTCATGATAAATGTTTATTATTCATGCTAGAATTGTATTAACCGGAAACATAATACATGTGTGAATACATAGACAAACAAAGTGTCACTAGTATGCCTCTACTTGACTAGCTCGTTAATCAAAGATGGTTATGTTTCCTAACCATGAACAATGAGTTGTTATTTGATTAACGAGGTCACATCATTAGTAGAATGATCTGATTGACATGACCCATTCCATTAGCTTAGCACCCGATCGTTTAGTATGTTGCTATTGCTTTCTTCATGACTTATACATGTTCCTATGACTATGAGATTATGCAACTCCCGTTTACCGGAGGAACACTTTGGGTACTACCAAACGTCACAACGTAACTGGGTGATTATAAAGGAGTACTACAGGTGTCTCCAATGGTCGATGTTGGGTTGGCGTATTTCGAGATTAGGATTTGTCACTCCGATTGTCGGAGAGGTATCTCTGGGCCCTCTCGGTAATACACATCACATAAGCCTTGCAAGCATTACAACTAATATGTTAGTTGTGAGATGCTGTATTACGGAACGAGTAAAGAGACTTGCCGGTAACGAGATTGAACTAGGTATTGGATACCGACGATCGAATCTCGGGCAAGTAACATACCGATGACAAAGGGAACAACGTATGTTGTTATGCGGTCTGACCGATAAAGATCTTCGTAGAATATGTAGGAGCCAATATGGGCATCCAGGTCCCGCTATTGGTTATTGACCAGAGACGTGTCTCGGTCATGTCTACATTGTTCTCGAACCCGTAGGGTCCGCACGCTTAAGGTTACGATGACAGTTATATTATGAGTTTATGCATTTTGATGTACCGAAGGTTGTTCGGAGTCCCGGATGTGATCACGGACATGACGAGGAGTCTCGAAATGGTCGAGACGTAAAGATTGATATATTGGAAGCCTATGTTTGGACATCGGAAGTGTTCCGGGTGAAATCGGGATTTTACCGGGTTACCGGGAGGTTACCGGAACCCCCCGGGAGCCATATGGGCCATCATGGGCCTTAGTGGAAAGGAGAAAGGGGCAGCCCAAGGGGGCTGCGCGCCTCCCCCTTCCCCTAGTCCTATTAGGACTAGGAGAGGTGGCCGGCCACCCCTCTCCCTCTTTCCCCCTTGGGAATCCTAGTTGGAATAGGATTGGGGGGGGAGTCCTACTCCCGGTAGGAGTAGGACTCCTCCTGCGCCTCTCCCTCTTGGCCGGCGCACCCTTCCCCCTTGGCTCCTTTATATACGGAGGCAGGGGCACCTCTAAACACACAAGTTGACACAAGTTGATCCACGTGATCGATTCCTTAGCCGTGTGCGGTGCCCCCTGCCACCATATTCCTCGATAATACTGTAGCGGAGTTTAGGCGAAGCCCTGCTGCTGTAGTTCATCAAGATCGTCACCACGCCGTCGTGCTGACGAAACTCTTCCCCGACACTTTGCTGGATCGGAGTCCGGGGATCGTCATCGAGCTGAACGTGTGCTCGAACTCGGAGGTGCCGTAGTTTCGGTGCTTGATCGGTTGGATCGTGAAGACGTACGACTACTTCCTCTACGTCGTGTCATCGCTTCCGCAGTCGGTCTGCGTTGGGTACG
Organism: Triticum dicoccoides; assembly: GCF_002162155.2. Lineage (NCBI taxonomy): Eukaryota > Viridiplantae > Streptophyta > Magnoliopsida > Poales > Poaceae > Triticum > Triticum dicoccoides. The sequence continues at coordinate 147,476,308 of NC_041383.1, read as the reverse complement.
TAGACAACACTCTCCTCTCGTTGCTATGCATCACATGATCCTGTGTGCGTGTAGGAAAATTTTTGAAATTACTACGAAACCCAACAGTGGCATCCGAGCCTAGGTTATTGATGTTGATGTTATATGCACGAGTAGAACACAAGTGAGTTGTGGACGATACAAGTCATACTGCCTACCAGCATGTCATATTTTCGTTCGGCGGTATTGTTGGACGAGACGACCCAGACCAACCTTACGCGTATGCTTACGCGAGACCGGTTCCCTCGACGTGCTTTGCACAGAGATGGCTTGCGGGCGACTGTCTCTCCAACTTTAGTTGAACCAAGTATGGCTACGCCCGGTCCTTGCGAAGGTTAAAACGGAGTCTATTTGACAAACTATCATTGTGGTTTTGATGCGTAGGTGAGATTGGTTCTTACTTAAGCCCGTAGCAGCCACGTAAAACATGCAACAACAAAGTAGAGGACGTCTAACTTGTTTTTGCAGGGCATGTTGTGATGTGATATGGTCAAAGCATGATGCTGAATTTTATTGTATGAGATGATCATGTTTTGTAACCGAGTTATCGGCAACTGGCAGGAGCCATATGGTTGTCGCTTTATTGTATGCAATGCAATCGCGATGTAATGCTTTACTTTATTACTAAACGGTAGTGATAGTCGTGGAAGCATAAGATTGGCGAGACGACAACGATGCTACGATGAAGATCAAGGTGTCGCGCCGGTGACGATGGTGATCATGACGGTGCTTCGGAGATGGAGATCACAAGCACGAGATGATGATGGCCATATCATATCACTTATATTGATTGCATGTGATGTTTATCTTTTTATGCATCTTATCTTGCTTTGATTGAAGGTAGCATTATAAGATGATCTCTCATTAAATTATCAAGAAGTGTTCTCCCTGAGTATGCACCGTTGCCAAAGTTCGTCGTGCCCAGACACCACGTGATGATCGGGTGTGATAAGCTCTACGTCCATCTACAACGGGTGCAAGCCAGTTTTTGCACACGCAGAATACTCAGGTTAAACTTGACGAGCCTAGCATATGCAGATATGGCCTCGGAACACGGAGACCGAAAGGTCGAGCGTGAATCATATAGTAGATATGATCAACATAACGATGTTCACCATTGAAAACTACTCCATCTCACGTGATGATCGGTTATGGTTTAGTTGATTTGGATCACGTAATCACTTAGAGGATTAGAGGGATGTATATCTAAGTGGGAGTTCTTAAATAATATGATTAATTGAACTTAAATTTATCATGAACTTAGTACCTGATAGTATCTTGCTTGTTTATGTTGATTGTAGATAGATGGCTCGTGCTGCTGTTCCGTTGAATTTTAATGCGTTCCTTGAGAAAGCAAAGTTGAAAGATGATGGTAGCAATTACACGGACTGGGTCCGTAACTTGAGGATTATCCTCATTGCTGCACAGAAGAATTACGTCCTGGAAGCACCGCTGGGTGCCAGGCCTGCTGCTGGAGCAACGCCAGATGTTATGAACGTCTGGCAGAGCAAAGCTGATGACTACTCGATAGTTCAGTGTGCCATGCTTTACGGCTTAGAATCGGGACTTCAACGACGTTTTGAACGTCATGGAGCATATGAGATGTTCCAGGAGTTGAAGTTAATATTTCAAGCAAATGCCCGGATTGAGAGATATGAAGTCTCCAATAAGTTCTATAGCTGCAAGATGGAGGAGAACAGTTCTGTCAGTGAGCATATACTCAAAATGTCTGGGTATAATAATCACTTGATTCAATTGGGAGTTAATCTTCCAGATGATTGCGTCATCGACAGAATTCTCCAATCACTGCCACCAAGCTACAAGAGCTTCGTAATGAACTATAATATGCAAGGGATGAACAAGACTATTCCCGAGCTCTTCGCAATGCTGAAAGCTGCGGAGGTAGAAATCAAAAAGGAGCATCAAGTGTTGATGGTTAACAAGACCACTAGTTTCAAGAAAAAGGGCAAAGGGAAGAAAAAGGGGAACTTCAAAAAGAACGGCAAGCAAGTTGCTACTCAAGAGAAGAAACCCAAGTCTGGACCTAAGCCTGAAACTGAGTGCTTCTACTGCAAGCAGACTGGTCACTGGAAGCGGAACTGCCCCAAGTATTTGGCGGATAAGAAGGATGGCAAGGTGAACAAAGGTATATGTGATATACATGTTATTGATGTGTACCTTACTAGAGCTCGCAGTAGCACCTGGGTATTTGATACTGGTTCTGTTGCTAATATTTGCAACTCGAAACAGGGACTACAGAATAAGCGGGCACTAGCAAAGGACGAGGTGACGATGCGCGTGGGAAACGGTTCCAAAGTCGATGTGATCGCAGTCGGCACGCTACCTCTACATCTACCTTCGGGATTAATATTAGACCTAAGTAATTGTTATTTGGTGCCAGCGTTGAGCATGAACATTATATCTGGATCTTGTTTAATGCGAGACGGTTATTCATTTAAATCAGAGAATAATGGTTGTTCTATTTATATGAGTAATATCATTATGGTCATGCACCCTTGAAGAGTGGTCTATTTTTATTGAATCTCGATAGTAGTAATACACATATTCATAATGTTGAAGCCAAAAGATGCAGAGTTGATAATGAAAGTGCAACTTATTTGTGGCACTATCGTTTAGGTCATATCGGTATAAAGCGCATGAAGAAACTCCATACCGATGGACTTTTGGAACCACTTGATTATGAATCACTTGGTACTTGCGAACCGTGCCTCATGGGCAAGATGACTAAAACACCGTTCTCCGGTACTATGGAGAGAGCAACAGATTTGTTGGAAATCATACATACCGATGTATGTGGCCCGATGAATATTGAGGCTCGTGGCGGATATCGTTATTTTCTCACCTTCACAGATGATTTAAGCAGATATGGGTATATTTACTTAATGAAACATAAGTCTGAAACATTTGAAAAGTTCAAAGAATTTCAGAGTGAAGTTGAAAATCATCGTAACAAGAAAATAAAGTTTCTACGATCTGATCGTGGAGGAGAATATTTGAGTTACGAGTTTGGTGTACATTGAAAAACTGTGGAATAGTTTCGCAACTCACGCCACCCGGAACACCACAGCGTAATGGTGTGTCCGAACGTCGTAATCGTACTTTACTAGATATGGTGCGATCTATGATGTCTCTTACTGATTTACCGCTATCATTTTGGGGATATGCTTTAGAGACGGCCGCATTCACGTTAAATAGGGCACCATCAAAATCCGTTGAGACGACGCCTTATGAACTGTGGTTTGGCAAGAAACCAAAGTTGTCGTTTCTTAAAGTTTGGGGCTGCGATGCTTATGTGAAAAAGCTTCAACCTGATAAGCTCGAACCCAAATCGGAGAAATGTGTCTTCATAGGATACCCAAAGGAAACTGTTGGGTACACCTTCTATCACAGATCCGAAGGCAAAACATTCGTTGCTAAGAATGGATCATTTCTAGAGAAGGAGTTTCTCTCGAAAGAAGTGAGTGGGAGGAAAGTAGAACTTGACGAGGTAACTGTACCTGCTCCCTTACTGGAAAATAGTTCATCACAGAAAACTGTTTCAGTGACACCTACACCAGTTAGTGAGGAAGCAGCAAATGAAGGAGTCTGGATGAAGGAGTTCATATCCGATCTAGGTGTCATACCTAGTGCATCGGGTCCAATGAAAATCTTTTGTGACAATACTGGTGCAATTGCCTTGGCAAAGGAATCCAGATTTCACAAAAGGACCAAACACATCAAGAGACGCTTCAACTCCATCCGGGATCTAGTCCAGGTGGGAGACATAGAGATTTGCAAGATACATACGGATCTGAATGTTGCAGACCCGTTGACTAAGCCTCTTCCACGAGCAAAACATGATCAGCACCAAAGCTCCATGGGTGTTAGATTCATTACAGTGTAATCTAGATTATTGACTCTAGTGCAAGTGGGAGACTGAAGGAAATATGCCCTAGAGGCAATAATAAAGTTATTATTTATTTCCTTATAATCATGATAAATGTTTATTATTCATGCTAGAATTGTATTTACCGGAAACATAATACATGTGTGAATACATAGACAAAGAGAGTGTCACTAGTATGCCTCTACTTGACTAGCTCGTTAATCAAAGATGGTTATGTTTCCTAACCATGAACAATGAGTTGTTATTTGATTAACGAGGTCACATCATTAGTAGAATGATCTGATTGACATGACCCATTCCATTAGCTTAGCACCCGATCGTTTAGTATGTTGCTATTGCTTTCTTCATGACTTATACATGTTCCTATGACTATGAGATTATGCAACTCCCGTTTACCGGAGGAACACTTTGGGTACTACCAAACGTCACAACGTAACTGGGTGATTATAAAGGAGTACTACAGGTGTCTCCAATGGTCGATGTTGGGTTGGCGTATTTCGAGATTAGGATTTGTCACTCCGATTGTCGGAGAGGTATCTCTGGGCCCTCTCGGTAATACACATCACATAAGCCTTGCAAGCATTACAACTAATATGTTAGTTGTGAGATGCTGTATTACGGAACGAGTAAAGAGACTTGCCGGTAACGAGATTGAACTAGGTATTGGATACCGACGATCGAATCTCGGGCAAGTAACATACCGATGACAAAGGGAACAACGTATGTTGTTATGCGGTCTGACCGATAAAGATCTTCGTAGAATATGTAGGAGCCAATATGGGCATCCAGGTCCCGCTATTGGTTATTGACCAGAGACGTGTCTCGGTCATGTCTACATTGTTCTCGAACCCGTAGGGTCCGCACGCTTAAGGTTACGATGACAGTTATATTATGAGTTTATGCATTTTGATGTACCGAAGGTTGTTCGGAGTCCCGGATGTGATCACGGACATGACGAGGAGTCTCGAAATGGTCGAGACGTAAAGATTGATATATTGGAAGCCTATGTTTGGACATCGGAAGTGTTCCGGGTGAAATCGGGATTTTACCGGGTTACCGGGAGGTTACCGGAACCCCCCGGGAGCCATATGGGCCATCATGGGCCTTAGTGGAAAGGAGAAAGGGGCAGCCCAAGGGGGCTGTGCGCCTCCCCCCTTCCCCTAGTCCTATTAGGACTAGGAGAGGTGGCCGGCCACCCCTCTCCCTCTTTCCCCCTTGGGAATCCTAGTTGGAATAGGATTCGGGGGGGAGTCCTACTCCCGGTAGGAGTAGGACTCCTCCTGCGCCTCTCCCTCTTGGCCGGCGCACCCTTCCCCCTTGGCTCCTTTATATACGGAGGCAGGGGCACCTCTAAACACACAAGTTGACACAAGTTGATCCACGTGATCGATTCCTTAGCCGTGTGCGGTGCCCCCTGCCACCATATTCCTCGATAATACTGTAGCGGAGTTTAGGCGAAGCCCTGCTGCTGTAGTTCATCAAGATCGTCACCACGCCGTCGTGCTGACGAAACTCTTCCCCGACACTTTGCTGGATCGGAGTCCGGGGATCGTCATCGAGCTGAACGTGTGCTCGAACTCGGAGGTGCCGTAGTTTCGGTGCTTGATCGGTTGGATCGTGAAGACGTACGACTACTTCCTCTACGTCGTGTCATCGCTTCCGCAGTCGGTCTGCGTTGGGTATGTAGACAACACTCTCCTCTCGTTGCTATGCATCACATGATCCTGTGTGCGCGTAGGAAATTTTTTGAAATTACTACGAAACCCAACAATGCGATCTATCTCTAATCCGGCAAGAGCCCGCTGAAACAGTACATCATTACTGGGACAGATTCCTCCTGGTTATGGACAGGATAAAGGACTGCCGAGAAGAAAATGCAATTTCAATTTTCTGCAATAATTGCACGGACGAGGGAATCTTGAACGCCGTCAGTCGCCGCGAAATTACACGCTTTGCCGACCTGGCGTCCATAGAACTGTGCGATGGAGAGTTTTCGGAAAACCGAAACTAAGTTTTGGGACAATCCGGCCCCGAATACAACCCTAGTCCGTAACAAAAGGGTGCAGCACACTCATGCACCAGGTACAAAAACCAAAAAACAAAAACCCCATAAAGGGCAAGGAACCGTACTGGAGGGATGGCTCAGCGGACCCTATAAAATTCACAGTACAGAAGGCGCCACCCCAACACATAGCCTTCGAGCATGTTGGATATTGCGGTAGGTGGCCAAAAGTGGCGAGGAGCTTCTAGCCCCGGAAAACCACTCCAACAGTACCAGTACGGTGTCAACAGTCTTCGAGATTTTCGCATCAAATAATATGCGAAAATGAACAATCCACAGCCTGGCCGAAGTCTACCAAGTAGCAACAACAAATCCATGGAGCGACACGGCCATCACCTTCAACGCCAGCGACGAACCTAAATTCTGAACAGCCCGAGCACCAGCCGCATTAGTCCTCAGTCCAATAGTGGACGACTTTCGTCTTACCAAGGTACTCATGGATGGCGGCAGCGGACTAAACCTTATCTACGAGGAAACTCTTCAAAAAATGGAAATAGACTGGAGCCGCATTGAGCGAAGCAGCACAACCTTTAGAGGAATAATCCCTAGCCGAGAAGCGTGCTGCACAGGAAAAATCACACTTGATGTGGTATTCGGCTCGCCGGACAATTACAGGTCCGAAGAGGTCACCTTCCAAGTGGCCCCGTTCAGAAGTGGATATCACGCTATATTAGGACGAGAGGCATTCACAATTTTTCAAGCCGTACCCCATTACGGGTACATGAAGCTTAAGATGCCTGGGCCCCACGGAACAATCACTCTCGCCAGTGATCTGGACATAGCACTCCGCGCCGAAAACAAAACAGCCTCATTAGCCCTGGAGGCACTATCCGAAGCCCTAGCGGCAGAAGAACTCACTGCGCTGCGCTCTACGGTGAATAGGGATGATGTGATACTCGATAAGAGATCCAAGTCCACCTCTTTTAAACCAGCGGACGAAATAGTCAAATTCCAGGTCCACCCAACGGACCTAACAAAGACGGCCTCCATCGGGGCATAGTTGAACCCTGATGTAGATGCCGTACTGCGAGAATTCCTTCGGGAAAATTGGGACATCTTCGCCTGGCAACCTTCAGATATGCCAGGAATCCCATGCAGATTGGCAGAACACAGCCTAAATATCCTAAAAGGATTCAAGCCAGTCAAACAGGCTCTTCGGCGATTTTCCGAACCCAAAAGACATGCAATGGGAGAAGAGCTAGCCAAACTACTGGAAGCCGGATTCATCAGAGACATCAAACATCCGGACTGGCTAGCAAACCTGGTAATGGTACCAAAGAAGGACAAATCCTGGCGCCTATGTGTCGATTTCAGAGACCTCAACAAGGCCTGCCCAAAGGATCCCTTCCCCCTCCCCCGCATCGACCAAATAATCGACGCTACTGCAGGGCACGATTCATTGTGCTTCCTTGACGCATATTCCGGCTACCATCAAATCAAGATGGCGGAAGCGGACCAAGCCGCAACGGCATTCATTACTCCATATGGACCATTCTGCTTCAACACGATGCCCTTCGGACTCAAAAACACCGGCGCAACATATCAACACATGATTCAGACATGTCTGGCTACCCAGATCGGCAAAACAGTAGAAGCATACGTAGACGACGTAGTCGTCAAAACAAAACACGTCGAAACTCTAGTAGACGATTTTAGGCTCACATTCGACAACCTCCGAGCATATGACATCAAGTTGAATCTGGAAAAATGCGTTTTCGGCGTACCAGCCGGAAAGCTCCTGGGCTTCATTGTATCCGGTAGAGGAATTGAAGCAAACCCAGCCAAGATCTAAGCTCTGTCACAGTTAGACATTCCAAAAGACCTCAAACAAATACAAAAATTGACCGGATGCGTGGCGGCTCTAAGGCGCTTTATCTCCCGTTTGGGAGAAAAGGCATTGCCCCTCTATCGCCTCCTCAGGCGCACCGAACAGTTCGAGTGGACGGATGCTGCCACTGCCGGACTCGAAGAAATAAAAGCCATATTGGCAACCAATCCGATCCTGGCTGCGCCTAACCTGGGCGAACCAATGTTGCTATACATCGCGGCAACACATCAAGTTGTAAGCGCAGTACTCGTCGTCGAACGAGAAACAGAAGGGCACAAATTCCCTCTTCAAAAACCATTGTACTGCGTATCCACTGTCTTAACTCCCTGCAAGTCCCGTTACCGCACTATCAAAAGATAGCATATGCGGTGTTCATGGCATCCCGGAAGCTCCGACACTACTTTCAAGAGTGTTCGATAACAGTGGCCTCCGAAGTGCCCCTCAACGACATTATAAACAACCGTGATGCGACGGGCAGGATTGCAAAATGGGCCATTGAGCTCTTACCATTCGATATAACTTATAAACCTCGGCGAGCTATAAAGTCACAAGTCTTGGCCGACTTTGTCGCTGAATGGACCGAAGCCGAACTCCCTAAAGAGTACGGCGCATACTCCAACTGGATTATGCATTTCGACGGCTCCAAAATGTTGGCCGGCTTGGGGGCTGGCGTCGTATTGACATCCCCGACCGGGGATATGGTCCAATACATACTTCAGATAATGTACACGGACTCCAACAACGCAGCCGAATACGAGGCCCTCTTACATGGCCTCCGGATGGCAATCTCCATGGGCATTCAACACCTAGAGGTGTGCGGGGATTCAAACCTTGCAATATCCCAAGTAAATGGGGACTTTGACGCCAAGGATCCGAAAATGGCAGCCTATCGTAACGCTGTCCTAAAAATGTCAGCTCAGTTCGAAGGACTTGAATTCCACCACGTAGCCCGAGATAATAACCAAGCAGCCGACGCATTGGCACGCATTGGCACGAAACGCGACGCTATCCCTCCAAACATCTTCCTGGAATGGCTCTTTAAGCCATCCGTACTATTGGAAGAGGAGTCCGGAAATAACAACCCGGAGGCAGCCGCACCACCCAATACAGAACAATCTGACATAATCGGCGACTCAGCCGAAGAAATAACACCTTCAGCCCATGAAATAATGGCAGTAATCGCCCCATGGATAGAGCCATTCCTAGCCTACTTACTCAGGAAGGAACTTCCCGAAGACCAAAATGAGGCCCGCTGCATAGTCCGGCGATCTAAAGCCTACAAGGTCCACGAGGGAGAACTCTATAAGAAAAGCACAACCGGAGTCCTTCAACGGTGTATCTCTGAAGAGGAAGGGCGAAACCTTCTGGCTGAAATTCATGCCGGACTAGGCGGACACCATGCCGCAGCTCGGGCCCTTGTAGGCAAGGCATTCCGTACAGGATTTTATTGGCCGACAGCCCGGGCAGACGCTTAGGACTTAGTCCAAAGATGCGTCGGCTGTCAGCTCTTTGCTAATCAGAGCCATATGCCACCCACCGCCCTCAAAACTATACCCATTACCTGGCCGTTCGCGGTTTGGGGGATTGACATGGTTGGGCCCCTTAAAAGGGGAACCCACAAGCAAAGGTACCTATTGGTCATGGTGGACAAATTCACCAAATGGATAGAGGCCAAGCCAGTTAAAACGGCAGAGTCCGGACCAGTGATAGACTTCATATCCAGGGTAGTACACCGTTATGGTGTCCCCCATAGCATCATTACCGATAATGGCACGAACTTCACGGCTGACGAGGTTAAATCATGGTGAAAAAATATGGGCATTAAGCTTGATTACGCTTCAGTCTATCATCCTCAAACCAACGGTCAAGTGGAACGAGCAAATGGTCTAATAATGAGCGGCATCAAACCCAGACTAGTGCGGTCCCTTACGAAATCTGACACGCACTTGGTAGAGGAGCTCGACTCCGTACTCTGGGGGCTGCGGACAACGCCCAACCGTACTACCAGATTCACACCATTTTTATGGTATACGGCGCAGAGGCAGTTTTGCCCTGCGACATCATTCATGACTCACCTCGAGTGCGCATGTACGAAGAAAGAGAAGCCGAGCTGGATTGGCAGGACAGCTTGGACGCATTGGAGGAAGAACGCGACATCGCCAAGGCTCGTTCCGCATTCTATCAACAGCAGGCTCGAAGATATTAAAGCAGAGAAGTACGGGCCAAGACTTACAATGTTGGCGAACTAGTTCTACGCTTGCCGGACAAGAAAAAGGACAAGCTCAAACCCAAATGGGAAGGGCCCTTCATTATCAATCAAGTCCTGACCGCCGGAGCGTACATTCTGCGAAATGCGTCGGACAACCGACTCGAGCCGAACCCATGGAACGTAGCCCGCCTCCGAAAATTCTATGCCTAGCGCCGGACTAAGAGTTCGTCCCCTTCCCCCGTCCAAATTTTTACACTTCAGTTGTCTTTTGTTTCTCTTTTTTCTCTCACCCCTTTTTTATAAAAGCCCTTAAAGGCCTACTTGCGCATTGTCCGCACACAATTGATGTGCTATCCGCACTCATTATACCTGGGGGCTTCTTTACCAGAAGCTTAATTATAAGGGCTTCATGCCCAGCACATGTGTCAAACTTCCACGTGTACCTTTTATTCACCATTATATGCATCGATGTGACTTAAGTTTTGGCCAAGCTGGGTTGCCTAGCTCCTGTGCTTACCCCTACGTTCCCGATTGTTCGGCTAGGAGGTAAAGGGAGCACCTCTGCGATTGTTACTGCCGGGTCAGCCGGATGTGTACCTTAGACTGGGTGAAGCTGAAAGCTAGCGTTCTTAAGGGAATATTCGGTCGGTGACTTGAAAGATGATTTTTTACCTATTTATTTATCTGCCCCCAGATGTTTTCCTGCTCTTTTCGCAGTCTGGACATGCACTTTAGGACATGCCTCCCAGGGAAAGGAACCCTTAACGGAACTATTCTCCCTGGAAGATGTTTCTTACTAACCATGTAATATAACATAACTAGTTGGGCACTTGTCTGATAAAGCACTAATGACCCCTACGCCTGGTCTCCATGCATGCCCCGGTTGTTTCTTAACCGAGAAGGTATTCGGACACACTCCGGACTCTAGGGTCCCGAGGTTGAAGCGAAAAGGTCGGCAAAGACAAACGATCTACAATCCGGCTAGAAGGCATTTTACATGTCATTTTAAAATACATTGTCAAATCGACTGACTGTATTCCTCCTCAATCCTGTCTAACAGGCTGTCTAATTTATAGTCCCGTTGGGAATATTTCGCGGCCAACTCTACTTGGCCGTGCACTAAACTCACAGGGATCTCCTTCCCATCGGGCCCCATAGGTCCGACCTCGGCCATGTGGTTGGGATCCGCCTTTTTGTACCGCGTCTTCACCATGGCCCAGGCCTCCCTAGCACCTTGGCGGCAGGCCGAAATCTTCCATAAACGGAAGCGCTGCCGCGCTCCCTGAAGCTTCTCCGCAAGCTCTCCAAGGCCCTCGGGTAGGGAGAGGGACGGCCATAAGGCCTGGACGACGCCGCTCATTGCTTGTCGAACTCGTTCGAGCAGTTGCACCAGCTCGGGAAGTTGATCACCCGTTGATACGGGCATCTCCTCCATAGGGCGACCTGTGAGCACACCTACAGACATATTTTTGTCAATCGACTTCCTCGCCGAACTCTTCCTTTCAAAGGAGTTCGCTCAAGCACTTACTATAGATGTCGCGATGAAGCCGCTGATTCTCCTTCACGGAGCCAGACAGCTCGGCCCGAACACCTTTCAGCTCTTCTCCAAGCTGGGCGTGGGCATCCTGGAGTTGTTCCTTTCCTGTTGCACCCTCGTCAGCACCCTCTCGCTGGCCTTCAGCTGGCGCAGTAGTTCTTGCCTGTCCGGATCCTGTCCGGCAAGACCTGCAATGTCATTGTCAGACTTACACGCACGTCGCACACCGATTATCTTTTTGAAATAATGTGTTACCAGGAGGGGTCTCTATGTTTCCTCCTGCGGCAGCTAGTGCGGCCTCAAGCTGGGCCTTGCACTCTTGTAGCTCCTGGGACAATCGGGTATTCTTCTCTGTAAGATCCTGCATATCAAATGATCCTTAAATCAGTTATTCCAACTACTTTAAGTCTCGGGGGCTACTGGCATATATAACTATTAAAATCTCTTACCCGTATGTCCTTTACATACTGCTCCATGGCTCTGGTCAAACCATCTTGAGCAGCACGGAGGTGCGTGTCCCCCGCGTTAAAGGCATTCAACGCCTCGAGGGAGAAGCACGCATCACGAAAAACTGTCCGGCGGCGCCTATGGTTCATAGCGCTCTCCACCTCAGACCTGGTGGCGGACAGTCTGTCGGCATCCTCCGTTGGAGGAGTATCCGGCTCGCGCCTTGCGCTCGCCTCCCCCTCCAGACCAGGTGTTGGAGCCTGGCTGGCAGAAGCTGGGTTGGCAATTCCTACGCCCACAGTCCCGCGGGCACTCTTTCTCCTGCAAAGGTCATGAGCATTCAAACACTTCCTAGGAACTTTGTCCTAAATAACAACCGCGAGCTATACCGTTGCGGTGACATCTCGATCCGCGCTGCACTCCTCTTCCGCCTGCTGGGCCGGACTGACCCTTGTTGGCCAGCTGCCGTGGCCTCGGCCTCCTGCCCTGAAGGCGCCCCCTACGAGACACCATTGTATACGGTGGTCAGAAATGCGCAAGGGCGGAATAATGGTGTCAGGATTTCGGTCACAATCACCTGGGGAGCCGGAGATAGACCAGGGTAGTCAGCTGTAATGGCGACTAAAGCATTGTCCATGCCGAGTTGATGGAACACCCCGTCGATTAGCTCCACCTTTATGTCCGGATCCTCTTCGGAGGACGGATCAAGGGATCTTTCTGGATCCTCGGGCTGTGGAGCTGGGCTATGAATGCTCTCCACAGTCCGGCGCAGATCCTGCGTCAAAACCATAAAGTAAGATACTTAACTTTGAAAGTGTGGGTCGGACAAACGAACATCCGCTTACCCAGCTTCGAGGGTTGTTCATGGAGAACCCATTCAATGGGCTCGTTTGGAGGAAGTCCTCCTTCTCCCCCTTGTACAGGCCGGACAAAATCTTCACCAGATCTTCGGCCGATCCCGGCCCTTGGCGGCCATGACGAGTGGCATCATTCTCTCCGTTGAAATCCCACATGGGGTGGCCCCTGTATTGCAGCGGCTCCACCCCCCGCATAATGCACGTCGCCATGACTTCAATCATGGTCAGTCCGGAATGGGCCAGTAACCTTATCCGGCCCATCAAATAATGGACGCTCTTGTCTTCCTCCAGCTGGGGGCTCCGCGGATGCCAGCTCAGGCGTTTCTTCAGAGGAGCATTGCTGAACTCTGGGAGGCCGATCCGAACAGGGTCCGGCAATGGAGCGTCTTCTACATAAAACCATTCTGAAGGCCAGTCTTCGGACGCCTTCTTAGGGGTTTCGGATGGATATCCGGTCCCGGCGATGCGCCATATTTCGGCACCGCCCACTTGATATATGGACCCCTCATGAGAGCGGGGTAGGAGGCAAAATAACCTCTTCCACAGCGCAAAATGGGGCTCGATGCCCAGAAATAGCTCGCAAAGAGCTACGAAGCCCGCGATATGCAGAATCGAGGTGGGCGTGAGGTGGTGGAGCTGGAGTCCGTAGAACTCCAGAAGCCCGCGGAGGAACGGATGTATAGGAAATCCGAGCCCCCTTATCAGATAGGGGACGAAGCATACCCGCTCCCCTTTGTTGGGACTTGGGGTAGCCTCCGCTTGCTTCCCACCTTTGTAGGTGGCTAGCCCGGCTCGAACCGGAACCATAAAGGCCGGAGGAAGATATCCCTCCGCTTGGAGCATCACTAGCTCGTTGTGAGGGACAGAACATCTCCTCCAATCTCCTGGCAGGGGGCTGGGAGCGCGAGAGGAGGAGCTGCGTCGACGGTCCATGATGTAATGGATTTTTGGTCAGAGGTGCTCCGATGAGTACTCGCGGAAGGAAGATGGTGTGATTTGGGTCTGGATTCTTGCCTCTCTTATAGGCAGATTATTTGCGCAGCTAGGGGGTAAAACATAAAAGGTACCCTGGCTTTTCGCATTCATGCGATGCGTGGAAGAAGGCCATTATTGGGCGTGGAAGCCAAGGAGCGCAACGTTTACAAAAGAGCCGGACACTATTCGGCAGGTACATGGAACTTAAAGGAGAACCTGCCTTGCAACACCGAAGACTATATACGCGGTGGACTTATCGTCATTGAAGCCTGGTTCGGGGGCTACTGAGGGAGTCCTGGACTAGGGGGTGTCCGGACAGCCGGACTATCATCGTCAGCCGGACTCCAAGACTATGAAGATACAAGATTGAAGACTTCGTCCCGTGTCTGGATGGGACTTTCCTTGGCGTGGAAGGCAAGCTTGGCGATACGGATATGTAGATCTCCTACCATTGTAACCGACCCTATGTAACCCTAGCCCTCTCCGGTGTCTATATAAACCGGAGGGTTTTAGTCCGTAGGACAACACAACCATTACAACAATCATACCATATGCTAGCTTCTAGGGTTTAGCCTCCTTGATCTCGTGGTAGATCCACTCTTGTACTACCCATATCATCAATATCAATCAACCAGGAGTAGGGTTTTACCTCCATCGAGAGGGCCCAAACCTGGGTAAAAACATCGTGTCCCTTGTCTCCTGTTACCATCCGCCTAGACGCACAGTTCGGGACCCCCTACCCGAGATCCGCCGGTTTTGACACCGACAAGCCTTTTGACCATGTCTATGAAACCCTTTTTATGCATGTCATATAGCACCATATTGTTGTTGCGACGGAATAATGATGAGGTGGTAACCACTTTGATGGTTTGCCACCATACTTCCTCGTTGATACTTGCATTATGCATGACCCTACCTTCTTATGAGGGTTATGCCGGTGGGGGTAGATAGGATGCTAAAGTAGTGCTACGCAAAAAGGGACGGGAATATGCATGGTGATGGAGACAAAGTATTTTCAAAAGACTTTTCGAAAACCCCATCGGGTGCCACTTATGCCCGGGGGAGATGATGAGTTGGGTAGCCACTTGATGACGAAGTGGTGTACCGAGGCAAGTGTGTGTGTTGTTTTCAAAACGGATTGGTTTAAGTTGTGACCGTTATTCCAACCTTACATGCGCAACCACTCTACCCTTATATGGGAAAGGGCATTATTGATTACCTAGGCTGATACTAGCTTGGAGCCCGCATTTCTAGTGACGGGGGAGAGTTGGTGCTCTCTCTCGGGACGGGGTCGTGCCAGGTAGGGCGGCCATGACTATTTTCACAGGGCACTGGATACACCGTTGTGTCCCCTCGCGGATGTCATGATCTCGAGTGAGTCTCGTATGATGTACACCGTGAGGATACGGAACAACGAGTGGACTCTTTGTTAGTGTCGTCTAGGGAAAGATAGTGATCGGGTGCTTACCCCGGGTACTTGAGGTATCGCGGGTCGTGGATGACACGGAAGTTCCCCGGATCTTGTGGGTAAAGTGTGCAACCTCTGCAGAGTGTAAAACTATTCGAATAGCCGTGTCCACGGTCAAGGACAGTTGGGTAACTGTTCTTGGGCTATGTCCACATGTTTACAAACCAGTGTGTGTGTGTGTGTGTGTTTGGATAAGTGGGAAGATCTACTTGGGTCAAGTCAAAGGACTTGACATGATTGAGTTGGGTTGATGCCCACTCTATTTATGTTGATATCTGTAACCTGTCCTCATGGTTACTTGAATTCTCCTGATGCATGTCTTACAAGTTGTTGAACATGTCATTGCACTCAAAACTAGCTTTCTGCAAAAAAAATTACCTATATCATGCATTGTTGTATCTTGAACCAAAACATGGGTTGCTTGCGAGTACATTCAAAGTACTCATTGGCTTGCCACTAGTTATTTTATTGGCCAGGCATGAAAGAACAGGATATGATGAACAATACTTCGGTGACGAACATGCGAGCTAGGACGCTTCCCAGTCAGAATGCCTGTAGGGTTAAGGCAGATGGCATGGGCCAAGTTATCGACGAAGATTTCCGCTGCAATGTTATACTCAAGACTTGACCATAATGATCCTACTTGTATAATACAGTATGTATGGATGTAAGCCTCTTGTTATTCATCTTCTGAGTGTTCAGTGAGCATTGATCTCTGGGATCACTGTACACGTGCATTCGGTGATCACGACTTATGAGTCGGGGTCCCCACAACCTTTGACAAAATTATTGCAAGTCTGGTTCTTGAGCGGTACTGCCATACATTGGCAACTCTTCATATAATCTCTGAGGATGGTGCAATATTGTGGTACTGACGCAGACTGAATGGCTTACGAGAGAAGCCATCCGAGTAGCTTGGTGAGGAAGACTTGTTAACTTTTGCTCAAATATTTTGTCTGGGTATCGTCAGAAGAAGGCTCTATAGCTTACACACGAAGCTTGTCCTGAGTATTGTGCTGGAGAAGCCCGAGTTCCATACTTGAGAAGCGTCTCCTCGGGTTTGCTTGTTGAGAAAATTTCATTTCCGTCTGTCAGAAGCCTTTACTAAGGTGTCTTGCTGTGAAAGACTGGGTATCGTGGACCAAAAATTGTTCACATATCATGTTGAGGAAAATTTGAGGAGCCTTGCATCATAAATTTCTTCCAATGGTGTGTGGAAGAATACTGGGTTTCTTATATCCAAAACTTCATACTGATTTGCAGACTGAAATCCATACACATGCCCATAATATTCTGAGGCTGATTATTTGCATGAGAAAAATGGTTTGACTGTCTTCCTTGAGCATATCACATTCTGACTTTATTTTGGATGATAACGTATTTCAAGCATCATGCATTGCTGAGTCAAAACTTTGTATGTGATCCATACCTCTATCTTAAAATATACCATTGATCTTGTACCTGACTGGTCTTCCTGCTGGCTCGATCATAACTGATGTGAGGATTTTGCACTGATGTAGACTTGATGCAGATCGTCACTCCAATACACCATTGGTATTCTGAGCAAATATTGATGCTATAATGCAGTGGACTGGGTAGACCAAAATGTTTAGCTGAGCTTCTTCTAAATATTTGAAATCCTTATTGCTTCTTTGAGTCTGGTGTCAGTTGATGAGCAACTCTTTTATAGGGGGAAATAATGTAACACCGGGGCCCAAAAAGAAAGAAGCAAAAGAAAACTCAACCAAACAAAAGCACACAACAACAATCAATTCACACACAAACAATGTCACATATTAATGCTAGTCACACAATATGCATGCCTACTTAAGCTCACAAATCTCGCGGGATCTCCGGTTCTACGATCTAGCATGTTGTGATGATGTGCACGAGGATGAATAAATGTGTGGATCAATTGGTGTAAACAGCGCTACACCAAGTTCTAGCTTAGCCAGGTAGCAATCTTGACTAGCTCGGAGGCAAGGACACACTCGGTAATCATGTAGTGGGACATGAAGGTCGCAACCACATTATTATCAAGCGGATGGAACAAGATCCGTACTCGTCCAAGAAATAGGATAGCGGGGAAAAACTAAGGCTGCTGACATTGCCCTTTATTGATAACTAAGATCATTAAGGGTTGCCAACACGACAAAATAAAACAGCGATTCGGGATAGAAGCATGTCCATCATCGAAATAGTAGACAGGACTGAAAGAAAGACATCGACGCGATACCTAAGCACCATTTCTGCAAACAGTGTCGGGCATCACTCTGCTGGGACAGAAATGACACCAAACACCGAAAGAAAAAGGAACTGGAGAAATGCAGAGGCTGAGCTATAGTGGATCCGAACCGATGCCAGCTACACTCACTAGATAAAACTGTTGGCAACAAATAATAAGGCTATATGCATGCTATGCAACAAACAAATGCAACAACCAAATGCAATAAACAAGCCAGACTCTAAACTACCGATTTCTACCGGTTTCTACCGCTCGCGCTGACTAGGGCGTCCTACAGCCATACCTACTCTGATACCAAGATTGTGGCACCCCGGCTCAGAGAAACCAGAACGCCCCGTATTCCAGCCCAGAGATCAAGATGAAGTCTTCTGGAATACGGCACTGCTTGACATAGAACAAATCAGCTCTTATTACAATAATAATAATAATAACAAAGGTCTGATGTTAAAAAGGATTGCATCAGCATGGTGACACTACGCCTGCGATACTACACTTGCTCTATGCTAGCAGCGGAATAACTCATATCAGCGGAAATCTTCTAGCAGCGGAACAACGATAAAGGTAGTGAACTCCACTCCACAGGGACTATGGCTAGGACACGATCTAGCTCACATGAACGGAAACCACGACAAGCAATCACGGCATCACCTGCAATCTGGCATGACACGCCAGGTCAGCACATTGAATGTACTTGCAAGCTCACAACAACCAAAACATCAAGGCAAGACAACAACAAAGCATTAATCAGGTTAACTAAATTAACAGCTACCATGATGAAGCAACTAATAATCATGATATGAACTACTAGAATACTGATAAGCCATCATCTTAGATCTCAAGTCCCACATGAACCATCTCACACTTGGCTAACCGGCCAAGCCATATACCATCTCGATCACCTCGTGACCTAAACAAAACGGTGATCACTCACGGATCACAAACGGAACCACAACGGGTTCAATGGATTACCTCATAACCGAACGGTGATCATTCACAAATCACAAACGGAACCACACCGGGTTCAACGGGTTACCTCGTAACCGAACGGTGATCATTCATAGATCACAAACGGAACATCCATATGATCACCTTGTGGCCACATCACAATGGAATGATCCTTCTCAAGCTCATCCCAACATCATCATCATCATCCTGCCAAACTATTACAACTCACAATATCAACATATACATCTATAAGTCATTCCGTCATGTGAGTGTTGATCCAATGGTGTGACCTAGTACGAACTTACGCCCATGACCGGGGATGCGGCTATCGATAGATTAAACACACACACTCTAGCGCACTTTACCCACACCACAGAACCCATGGCCTCGCACTCCCATTCGGGTGGACCAACGGCGTTCTGACAAAACCGATCTAGTGCCATGACACTCTCCCGGCCACTCCAACTAACTCCCCACTAGGCTAAGTCATGGGTGGCCCCATGTCTACCCCAGACACCAACGGCCACCGTTGTGGCAAAACGGCCACCATCGTGGCAAAAACGGTCCCAAACGGGGATAAGAGCTCTCAATACCAACTACGGGCACACAAGGTTATGTCTGCTTACCGGACCAGGGTACGGCACGCCCATAACCTTCCCTTGTTGGAGGCATCGGCGAGAGGCACGACAATAGACCGCATTAGGGCCTTCCCATAAAAGGTAAATGTGGTTGCACTGGAAAAGCCCGGTTCGGTGGCACCTAACCAACTTAATGACGGAATTTAACCCCAAAAATATAACTGTGATAACTGATACTCCGATATCAACTATCAAACTAGAATCCAAGTCATAGCACTATCCAACAAATAATCCAAGCATAATATCATCATCTCAAAATACTCCAAGGGTAGCACACCACTACTATCTTGTTGAATCCGAAAACAATCATCCTACTACTCCAATAACAAGAATAAAGCTATCCAGCTAAGATCCACATGTAAACATCATCTCCGAAAATAATACTCCAAGCAACAATAACAGAACATCAACTAGCATCATGAAAATAGTCATAGTAACCACTAATAATCCAAAGGCAACATGACATCCAAAGTAATACTCCAAAATAGATATCATCATGAGAACAATCATAATAGCAACCACTAATACTCCAATGGCAACATGATACTCATCAACTACAAACATAACTCCTAGTAATCCAAACAATAGCATGGCAACAGCAAGATCAAAATAATACTCCAAGAAAATGCCATGGACAAAGTCATGTAGCTAAAGCAGTATTTTAAACAAGTTCAAATAATTTAAACCATGTCACTGCATTACGGTGATGCAAATGGAGGGTGTGGCTTGCCTGGGGTGCAAGAAATCACCGGGAGAAAGTACGAGAAACTCACGGAATGAATCATCGGAAAACGTACTCTCTCGGAGGGGGCTGAATAATTGCAGGGGCAAACTGGTCATTTTTGTTAACACATGGTGAAAGTGTGACCCATAGCACGGGCTCGACGAAACAAAGACGTGGGCTTTGGAATCACCTGATTTGGAGCTACGGGTGAAATGATATAGCTATTTTTCTGCCAGGGACTTATTTGTAATAAAATCATCACAAACAGGCCCTTAACAAGAAAAACAGAACACGCACTCGAGGAAATACGCTTTCGATGGTTGAAAGCGTACAAAGGCAAAGCCGTGTCCACTTATCCACGTCAGCAGGGGCGGGGTCGGGCCTAGTCTCGCTGACGCGCAGGGCCCGCGGCAGCTGGCAGGGGGGTCGTCTCATTCTTCTACTCGCTCACGCCCGCACCTCGCCAAGGCAGAGCCTGCCTTGATGAGGTTTGGCGGCGACTCCGGCCATCATAGGCGGCGCCCAACCTACCCACGTGCTCAGGACGACGAGGCCAACCCATCCCTGCAGAGCATAGCCGCTGGGGAGGATCATGAAAGAGAAGAACTCCGAGGCTAGTGGGCGGCAGCTCTAATGATGATGAACTCGGGGATGTGGACCACCGGAGGAGGAGGGGAGTAAGGGGACGGCGTGCTGGTAAAGGAGGAGGCGGCTGCTGGTGCTAAAGTTGAGAGGGGAGGCCTAGCTTACTGGAATCGAAGCAGGGGTCGTCGGTGGCCAAGGCGGCCATTGGAGGGCTCGGGAGCTCCTGGAGCTCAGGGAAGTGAATGGGCGGGTCTAGTGGAGGGAGAGGGAGAGCTTGGAGCGCTCGGATGGGCTCGGGGGAGGCCTTAAATAGGCAGAGGGGATGAGTGCCGAGTTGGCACCGCCGCGGATGCGTGTCCGGCACCGCGGACGCGGAGGTAGACGACGCAGGAGGAGAAGTGGAGGTTCTCACGGGGAGGATAAGGCCAACGGAGCACGGGGAGGATGACAAGGGCGACAAACAGAACCAAACCACCACTATTCGCTCGTGGGCGCGTGGCGGCTTGTGTCGGTGAGGAAGCTGCCGGAGGGGGAGAGGGGTCCAGGGGAACGGCGACGACGAGATGCAGCCACTGGACATGCTCACGAGCCCTAATACGACGAGGGGGGCGGTGCCAAAGCACAAATGGTGCTCTGGACACGCCACAGTGCATAGAGCGCGTAAATGTGCATGCCAGCTGCGTGGTCACCACATGACATGGCACGGGGAGGGCTGTAGAGGATGTCAAACTATGTCGGGGAGCTAGTCCTTCTAGGGTGGAGCATTTATGAGGCATTGGCTTGATCTGGGGAGCTATGGTTAAATGGTAACTAAGCTCTGAAGTTTACTGCAGTAAACTTAGTCGTGCACTATTGATCAAAAGGAACTTGATTGGGGTCAATGGAGTTGTCTGGGATGATTAGCATAGGAAGGACTAAGATCCTGGGGTTTTTGAGGGGATTTGAACCAAGATTTAATATAGTTTCTTTGCAACTACCAAATCTGGTCAGAAACTAAATTTGGATGATGCACTCACCTGGAGTTATGGAATGGGATGCAACTTGGCAAATACTCATTATATGAACATATAAAGATGTTGTAAAAAGCTCATACCAAATGGACAAGCCAAAATGGTACTTACTTCACAAACATCATTTATGTCCAGAAACTTGGAATAATTTTGGTGATCAAATGGATCAATGAAATGATGCCAAATCTGGTGGAGAGAAGTTTTATGGGTAGGAGAATGATCTGGTAATTTATCAGGATTTTTGAAGCAACATAAAATACACTTGCTTCGCAACCTGAAAATATTGCTAGAATCAAAGATTTGCTCCTGTGCTCACATAAATGATTGGATGGGGCTGCAAATGGGTGGAGGTGGTTAATATGAGCACATTAAGTACTGTGCAAAAGTTCAACTCATTTGGATACTCCTAGCTAGTACTTCCTTCACAAACCCTTCTGTCTGACAGAAACTTTGAAAATTCACTCAGGAAGATTGGCTAGCAAAATAAGGTTGAACTAGTGCATGAGGCAATTATTTGAACATATAAGCATGCCCAAAAAGGTTGGGAGCCACTAGGAAAATATAAATGACACTTCCTTCACAAAGTGCCATTTAGGGCAGAAAGGAAGAATAATTTTGCGGAATTATTCTAGGCCTAGGACAGGAAAATTTGGGCATATTTGAGCAAAATATGACCCAAAGGAATTGTGAGAATTAATTGGGAATTTTTTGATGGAGAGAAATATAGGTTGCTTCACAACCTAGGGCAAATAGGGTTATTCCTTTAATAGAAAAAGGAATATTCCCTAGAAAAAGATTTTAGGGTTTGGTCAAGGAGTGAAGTGACATGATCTTGGCAAGGTTTTGAGAATGATGAGCCACTTGGGAGGGGGAATGAGGATGATTTCCCAGGTGGCAAGGCCACAGAACCACTCCAAAAAGAAAAATAGAGCAAAAATCAAATAAATCTAAAGAAAAAGTAAAGGGCCAAAATCCAGGCTATTACACCAAACATATAGCATTATATGCATCGGCTCTGAATCATGTCTTTGGTCAATAGTTGTGTTGCCCGGCTCCTGTGCTTACTACCTTACGTTTTGCTATATCGCCTAGGGTAGTAAAGGGAGAACTACTATGATTTTGTCCTGGTTCTTCCGGACGAGCACCTCAGTAGAGAAAGCCGAAAACTGACTGTCATGAGCGGCGAGAGCTGGTCAGCTGTTCAAGAGGTTTCAAATCCTTAGAGATTTTTTCTGCTTTATACGAGGAATCGGTTTTTATCTGATTAGGCGTGTATAGCGCCCCCAAGTTCGACCTTCCGAATACCAGGGGTTGTGCCAAAATTTAAAATTATCGAACTCCTATGGCTAAGTGAGGGTGATAAAGTTGTATAGTCCAATTGCCTTATTCGTTGTGGTAAACACCTCCTTAAAGAACCAAAACCTTGGATAAAGAGTGTTTAGATTTATCCTGAACACCCTCGTACTATCTACGTGGGGGCAGAAGCTGACGACTGGCCAACTCTAAGATTTCATAAACAGCTGCACAAGAGGCTAAATTTTAAATAAACAAGCATTATATTACATAACAACCTTGTTTCATATTACAGGACAGGATCAAATGAATGTTTTCATGGGAATATAACATCCTTTGCACATTGCTCCGCCACAAGGCGGGATCCCTCCAGGACACTATCAAAGTATAGCTCAGGTCGGCGGTGCTCCTTGCCCTCAGGCGGCCCCTCGGTCATCAGCTTCGTCACATCCATCTTTGCCCAGTGCATCTTGGCGCGGGCAAAGGCCATCCGCGCACCTTCAATGCAGACCGACCTCTTTATGACTTCAAGTCACGGGCAGGAACTGACAAGCTGCTTCACGAGTCTGAAGTAGCTACTGGGCATGGGCTCGGCAGTCCATAGCCGGACTATCAGGTCCTTCATGGCTAGTTTGGCCGCCTTGTGCAGCTCGACCAGCTATTTCAGCTGGTCGCTAGAGGGCATCTGATGATCTGGTCCAAGGTATTGAGACCAGAACAGCTTCTTCGTAGAGCTCCCTTCTTTGGCTCGATAGAATTCGGCAACATCTGACATGTTGCGCGGCAGATCCGTAAACACCCCTGGAGAACTCCAAATCCAGGTCAGTAAGAGGAACCATTCCTTCACATACTTGGTTTGCATAATGAAAGCCTTACCCGCCGCGATCTTCCTGGCCGCCTGGATTTCCTGGAGGGCGCCTTGGGCTTCGGCTCGAGCATCTTGTGTGCCTTGGCGGGCCTTGGCAAGTTCGGACTCTTGAATCTTAGAATCACGCTCCAAGGACTCATACTTTTTGACGGCGTCCTGGAGCTCTTGCTGGACCTTGCTGACCCGGGCCTCCTGCTTCTCGCGTGCGGCATGTTCCTTAGCCGCTTTGTCCTCGGCCTTTGCTAACACCTTCTTCAGTGTCGCTACTTCGGTCGTGGCCCCTAAAAAAGTTCATGACACTTTAGTCAGTAGGAACCTTTCATCCTTCCTAAATATATGCACAGGTTAGTGCATACCTTGGTTGTCCTGCAGCTGCTTCTTCACGAGGCCGAGCTCTTCCTCGGCCCGCTCCAAATTCTGCTTCAGTCTGGAGACTTCCGCAGTATGAGCGGCAGTAGCCAGCAGCGACGCCTGCTTATTCACATAGACATCTTATGTTAGAATCCTGCAAAAATTATTTTGATCCTCTGTTCGGCTTTTCTTTCCGAACGCCGAACAGAGCATTAGGGGCTGCTGTCTACACCATGATATTCTTTTTACAATTACATTACTTACCTCAAAGCCTGTTAGAAGGGTAGTGCAGGCTTCGGCCAAACCACTTTTCGCGGACTGGACCTTCTCAATCACCGTACCCATAAGGGTACGGTGTTCGTCGACAATGGAAGCGCCTATCGGAGCTTCCAGCAACCGGTCCGGTGCCTCTGGTTGGACAGAGGTCACTGGCGGTATAGGCGCACCCCTTCCCTTTGAAGGGGGCTGCTCGCCTGATTCCAGAACCGTAGGGGTCTCTGGAATTATGTTTGGATGAGGGCCGAATTGTATACGGCCCCCATGTGTCCGGCCCTCGAGGCTTCCCCCTCCGGTGCCCTCCTACCAACCTCCGGGTTCTCCCCCGGGCCGGGGATCCTTCGGGATGATGCCTCGGCGCCATCCAGGTCATGGGGAGAAGTGTCTGATGGAAGGGTCCCACTATCCATCACAGCCGGATCCAGCGAATCCTCTGAGGATAAGGACCGCTCGGGACTGGACCGGGCCGGACTGCAAGTGCACGATCCAGCACATTAAAAACAATAGGTAAAAAGGCCGGATACATTATTGTGTTTGGGTACTTACGATTTGGCCAGGGGATTGACCCTGGGCTCCCACTCCCCGCCGCTATTGGTGGCTACCGCAGAGTTGTCCGAAAGGGAAGTCTTCCCCTTCTTGGACGCCTTGGCCTCCCTGCGTGTGGAGGCCGTCCTCTTCTTTCTTCCCCCAATAGCGGGGGATGGATTTCTTCTTCTTCCTCCTCCGCTTGTCGTCTTCAGGGACGGAGGAGTGAGCCTCGGCGTCTTTGGACGACGCGTCCGAAGTACCCTTGCGGCGGAGACCACCTCTGGTCCCCTTGGCCTTCTTTTGGGCTTTCTTCTCCAGCACCTCGTAGGGCGCCCGAAATAACATCTTCTTCAGGAGCGGAGTCTCCGGGCCTTCGGGCAGCGGAGTCAGACAGTCGATCTGCTCTGCTATATCCATCCAATCCTGAAAATCGATAAGGAGATTTAGATGACTTCCTCCAGTATGCGAGTAAGGGGTACACCTTGAAAACATGAAAGGACTTACCAGATTTGCAGGGTGGGTTAGGTCGTGCCCACGGTCCTCGTCCGTGGCCTGCGGCACCTTGTTGGCCTTGAAGAGCACCTTCCATATATCTTTGTGTGTCGTGTCGAAGAGCTCTAATAGGGTCTGGTGCTTGGCCGGGTCATACTCCTACAGATAGCAAGTCCGGCGTTGGCACGAAAGAATCCGAGGGACGAGCATAACCTGGACTACGTTGACGAGCTTGACTTTCTTCACTATCATACTCTGAACACGCGTCTGGAGCGCTGTCATGTCGTCTGGAGAACCCCAGGGCAGGCCCTTCTCTTGCCAGGAGGTGAGCCGCATTGGAACGCTGGATCGGAACACGGGGGCCGCCGCCCAGTTAGCGTCGCGTGGCTCGGTGATGTAGAACCACCCCGATTGCCACCCCTTTATAGTCTCCACAAAGGAGCCTTCTGGCCAGGTGACATTGGGCATCTTGCCCACCATGGCACCTCCGCACTCTGCTTATTGGCCGCTCACCACCTTGGGCTTCACATTGAAGGTCTTCAGCCATAGGCCGAAGTGAGGTGGGATGCGGAGGAAGCCCTCACACACGACAATGAATGCCAAGATGTTGAGGATAGAGTTGGGGGGCAAATCATGGAAGTCCAGCCCATAGTAAAACATCAGTCCGCGGACAAATGGGTGGAGGGGGGATCCCAGCCCACGGACGAAGTGTGTGAGAAACACAACCCTCTCATGGGGCTCGGGGGTAGGGACGATCTGTCTCTTAGCCGGAAGGTGATAAGCGATATCCTTGGCCAGGTACCCGGCCTCCCTGAGCTCCTTGATGTCCTTCTTCTTGACGGAGGAGGCCATCCAATTGCCTCCAACTCCGGATCCGGACATGATTGGAGTGCTTTTTCGGTGGAGAAGGCGAGAGCTTGGGTGTTGGAGCTCGAGAATGGATGGGCAGAGGAAGGAGAAGGCATGGGTGAACGAGGATGTATCCTTATCCCTTTATAAAGGCAGTAAAAGTCTTGCGCCTCCCTGCTCGCCTTAAAATCTGCCTATTCCCCAATCACCGTGCATATGGCACGATTGGGTTACCCATGCCCGTATTTGATGAGAATCCCGTGATAAGGGGACATGATCTCTGCTTCGACAAGACGTGCCAATGAAACCACACATCAAAATACAGAGCGGCATGTTAAAGAATGGTTCGAATAATGACCGGGCAGTGGCATGATGTCACGCTATAAAAAAGTTGTCAGCGGATTGGACTCGTGAAATATTATACTCTCTACGGTTGTGTGTGGTACTTGTTTTGCACAGCCGGACACGTTTCCTGTGTTCGGAAGACTATGTTGGAGTATTAGGAGAAGGAACCCGCCTTGCAATGCCGAAGACAATCTGCGCGCCGGACTCATCATCATTGAAGCATGGTTCAGGGGCTATTGAGGGAGTCCTGGACTAAGGGGTCCTCGAACAGCCGGACTATATACTTTCTCGGACTGTTGGACTATGAAGATACAAGATAGAAGACTTCATCCCGTGTCCGGATGGGACTCTCCTTGGCGTGGAAGGCAAGCTTCGCAATTGGATATGTAGATTCCTTTCTCTGTAACTGACTT
>NC_041383.1:147435853-147449258 GCF_002162155.2 Triticum dicoccoides | reverse complement strand
GGGTTTAGAATTCTAGGGTTTAGCCACAACCATCATAATATCATAGGCTAGACTTCTAGGGTTTAGCCATTACGATCTCGTGGTAGCTCAACTCTTGTAATACTCATATTCATCAAGATCAATCAAGCAGGAAGTAGGGTATTACCTCCATAGAGAGGGCCCGAACCTGGGTAAACATTGTGTCCCCTGCCTCCTGTTACCATTAGCCTTAGACGCACAGTTCGGGACCCCCTACCTGAGATCCATTGGTTTTGGCACTGACAGCGGCCTCGGGTGGCGAGGCGGCGCTGTCTTCTGCTACAAGCGGCATCACAGGTGGTGGCCCTCCGCTTCCTCGGTTGCGAGGGTGGCGAGGGATGGCGGGAGCTGTCACCGGTCATAGCAGGCGTTGCGCCCTCCTCGATCACGTCTGGATCTGAAGGCGGCTTCCCTCCCCAATGTAGCACTTTGTCCTGCTGGATCTAGTCATCAGTGGCCTCTGGCTGCCGGATCCGCTGTTGGGCTGCCTGGAGGTGCGGACCGAATCGGGAGAAATCCTTGGATGAGTTTGTCTAACCACGGCGGCGGCGACACCGGTCGGTGCCGTTCCCCTCCTTGGAGGCATCGTCGAGGTTCACGCCCTCTCCCTCCCACTCCATGCCCGAGAGAAATTCCTTGTCTTGTTGAGACAGGTCGGCAACGGCGCGTCGTGCACTGATGACCCACAAGTATATGAGGTCAATTGAAGCCTTTTTGATAAGTAAGAGTGTCGAACCCAACGAGGAGCAGAAGAAAATGAAAAGTGGTTTTCATAAAGCTAATGTCTGCAAGTGCTAAAATTGGAAGTAGCAGAGTAGTTTGATAGCAAGATAATTTATAACGAGCAAGTAACGATAGTAGTAACAAAAGTGCAGCAAGGTAGCCCAATCCTTTTGAGGCAAAGGACAGGCCAAAACGGTTTCTTATGATAAGCAAAGTGTTCTTGAGGATACACGGGAATTTCATCTAGTCACTTTCACCATGTTGGTTTGATTCGTGTTCGCTACTTTGATAATTTGGTATGTGGGTGGACCGGTGCTTAGGTGTTGTTCTTACTTGAACAAACCTCCTACTTATG
The DNA here is from genome assembly GCF_002162155.2 of Triticum dicoccoides. Lineage (NCBI taxonomy): Eukaryota > Viridiplantae > Streptophyta > Magnoliopsida > Poales > Poaceae > Triticum > Triticum dicoccoides. Next base: position 147,448,162 of record NC_041383.1, on the reverse strand, counting down.
ATTAACCCCCTCGCAAGCATCCGCAACTACGAGAAAAGTATTAAGAATAAATTCTAACCATCGCATTAAACTTTTGGATCCAATCGGTCCCTTACGGAATAGCGCATAAACTAGGGTTTAAGCTTTTGTCACTCCCGCAACCCATCATCTAATAACTACTCCACAATGCACTCCCTTAGGCCCAAATATTGTGAAGTGTCATGTAGTCTACGTTCACATGACACCACTAAGGGAACCACAACATACATATCATCAAAATATCAAACACATATCAAGTTCACATGATTACTTGCAACATGATTTCTCCCATGGCCTCAAGAACAAAAGTAACTAAGCACAAATGATAAACATTCTCAAGATCAAAGGGGTATTAAATAGCATAATGGATCTGAATATATAATCTTCCACCAAATAAACCATATAGTAATCAACTACAAGATGTAATCAACACTACTAGTGACCCACAAGCACCAATCTATAGTTCCGGTACAAAGACTGAACACAAGAGATGAACTAGGGTTTGAGAGGAGTTGGTGCAGTTGAAGATGTTGATGGAGATAGCCCTCCCCAAGATGGCAAAGTTGTTGGTGATGATGATGACGATGATTGCTACCTCTTGAGCTTGTGTTGGTGTTTCCCTTGAAGAGGAAAGGGTGATGCAGCAAACTAGAGTAAGTATTTCCCTTAGTTTGAGAACCAAGGTATCAATCCTGTAGGAGACAATGCACAAGTCACCAGATACCTGCACAAACTATCAACAAACTTGCACCGAATGCGGTAAGGGGTTATCAATCCCTTCACATTTACTTGCAAAACTGAGATCTGATAGAGATAGATAAACGGTAAAGTAAATATTTTTGGTACTATTGGTTTATAGATTGGAAAGTAAAAGATTGCAAAATAGTAGATCGGAAACTAGTATGATGTAAAAGACATTCAATATAATGGAAAAGAGACCCGGGGGCCATAGGTTTCACTAGTGGCTTCTCTCAAGATAACAAATATTACAGTGGGTGAACAAATTACTACCGAGCAATTGATAGAAGAGCGCATAATTAAGACGATATCTAAGGCAATGATCATGAATATAGGCATCACATCTGTGTCAAGTAGACCGAAATGATTCTGCATCTACTACTATTACTCCACACATCGACCGCTATCCAGCATGCATCTAGAGTATTAAGTCCATAAAGAACGGAGTAACGCATTAAGTAAGATGACATGATGTAGAGGAATTAACTCAAGAAATATGATGAAAACCCCATCTTTTTATCCTTGATGTCAACAATACAATACGTGCCTTGCTACCCCTACTGTCACTGGGAAAGAACACCACAAGATTGAACCCAAAGCTAAGCACTTCTCCCATTGCAAGAAAAACCAATCTAGTAGACCAAACTAAACTGATAATTCGAAGAGACTTGCAAAGACATCAAATCATGCACATAAGAATTCACACAAAACTCAAATAATATTCATAAATAATCTGATCATAAATCCACAATTCATCGGATCTTGGCAAATACACCACAAAAGAGTATTACATTGATTAGATCTCCAAGAACATCGAGGAGAACATGGTATTGAGAATCAAAGAGAGAGAGAAGAAGCCATCTAGATACTAGCTATGGACCTATAGGTCTATGGTAAACTACTCACGCTACATCGGAAGGGTAATGGTGTTGATGTAGAAGCCCTCCATGATCGAATCCCCCTCCGGCAGGACGCTGAAAAAGGCCCCTAGATGGGATCTCATGGGTACAGAAGGTTGCGGCGGTGGAAAAGTGTTTTCGTGGCTTCCTTGATGTTTTTGGGGTATAAGAGAATATTAGGCGAAGGAACTAGGTCAAGAGAGCTTCGAGGGGCCCACGAGGCAGGGGGCGTGCCCTACCCCCTGGGCGCGCCCTCCACCCTTGTGGCCACCTCGTTGAGTCTTCGACTTTATCTCCAAGTCCACTGGTTTGCTTCTGGTCCAAGAAAGATCATCGCAAAAGTTTCATCCCGTTTGGACTCCGTTTGGTATTCCTTTTTTGCGGAACTCTAAAACAGGCAAAAAACAAAAACTGGCACTAGGCTCTAGGTTAATAGGTTAGTCCCAAAAATAATATAAAATAGCATATAAATGCATGTTAAACATCCAAAATAGATAATATAATAGCATGGAACAATAAAAAATTATAGATACGTTGGAGACGTATCAATGATTTCCCCCTCGAGGCGGGAAGTTCCCTCGGTGGAATCGCTTCGCTGGAGCGCAAAAGTGCTCCTACCTAAGTTCCGCCTCGAGATGGCGGCGCTTTGTCCCGAAAGTCCTCTCCCTATTTTTTTAGGTCAAAATGACTTATGTACTAGAAGGGGGCACCGGAGGTGGGCCTAGGTGAGCACAACCCACCGGGGCGCGCCTGGGCTCCCTGGCGAGCCCATGTGGGTTGTGTCCACCTGGTGGGCCCCCTCTGGTACTTATTGACTCCAAAAATTCTTATTTATTCCATAAAAAATCCTCATAATGTTTCAGCTCATTTGGACTTGTGCAGAATAGGTAGCCTGACGTAGCTTTTTTAGGTCCAGATTTCTAGCTGCCAGAATTCTCCCCTCTTGTGTATACCTTGCATATTATGAGATAAAATGCATTAGAATCACTCCAAAAACCATTATTATGCAATAAAACAACATAAATAATAGTAGGTAAACATGATGCAAAATGGACGTATCAACTCCCCCAAGCTTAGACCTCGCTTGTCCTCAAGCGAAAACCGAAATCAAAAAACATGTCCACATGCTTAGAGAGAGAGGTGTCGATAAAAAAATACGGACATAGCAGCATCATGTGACTTATTATGTCGGCAACAAACTTTAACATAAAGTATTATTATAGAACTTTTATCATAGACTTCTCATGAACAAGTGACAATTCATCACATCATCGAAGTATAAAGTATAAACTCTATTGGAAACCAGCAAGCTATGTTCTCAGTCAACTTTGCAACTACAATTCATCATCTTTTCAGGAAGGGTCATGTATCAACGCCTTTTGACAAGTTCACATACTCAACCATCATTTAGTCTTCTATGATTGCTAACACTCATCGCGTACTCATGAGCAAAACATTTCAACCGGACACATAGAAATATAGGGGCTTATAGTTTCGCCTCCCAACGTATTCACTGCAAGGGTGATGTCAACAATAATAACTCATGCTACCCATATTCAACTGGATATATGTGCCTAGATCTTTCCTCACCACATGATGCTTGCCAAAGGAGAAGATAAAAAGGAATAGAGAGAAACACTTTGACTCTTGCATGAAGTAAATACATAAAAGTAAAGGATAGGCCCTTTGCAGAGGGAAGCAGAAGTTGTCATGCGCTTTTTGTTTGTATGCTCAATCCCTTAGCATAAGAGAATGTCACGTTATATTGCCCCTTATGATGACAACCTTCATTATGCAGTCTGTCGGTTTTATTCTTCGCCATGAAAAGTTCGTAAAACGCTCAATTTTCCCTTACACTAAATGATCTCACACTTTTAGAAGCAATTTTTATTGCCTTATTGCACTGACGACAACTTACTTGAAGGATCTTACTTAATCCATAGGTAGGTATGGTGGACTCTCAAACAAGATTTGGGTTTAAGGGTTTTGGATGCACAAGTAGTATCTCTCCTTAGTGCGGAATTTTTGGCTAGCAAAGATAGGGGCAAGCACCACATGTTGAAGGATCTATGACAATATAGCTTCTATGTGAATATGAACAAACATAAATCATTATGTTGTCTTCCTTGTCCAACATCAACAATTTTGGCATATAATATTTTTATGGGTGCTCACAATCACAAAAGATTTCCAGGATAGTGTATTTGCATGTGAATCTTCTCTTCCCTTATTAATTCTTTCATGAGTTGCATCATGGACCAATGCTATGTTTGTCAATCTACAATAAAGTTTTTCTACTTATACTTTTGCTTGTGTAATGTCATCACTTACTATAAGATTAGCATATGATCTTTTTCATTTATTTCCTTTCTTTTTATTGAAACAAGAAAGTAAAATAAAGCAAAACTCGAACTAAACTTTATTACATATCTCGCACACGATTACAAAGATAGATCACTAAGCAAAATCTCAAAAGGAAAGGATTGAACTAACCTTTTATTCATCTAAAGCAAAAGATAACTATGGATCAAACTAAGAAAAGTAAAGGCAAAAGATAGTGGAGATGATACGATAATGGGGCACCTCCCCAAGCTTGGTGAAAGCCAAGGGGAGTGCCCATACCCGATACTCAATTCTCTTTTGGTGATGAAGAAGGAGGTGGTGGTGATGAAGTAGAAGCGCTCTTGTCCTCAGGTTTCCACGGCACAGGCTCACCATCATAAGAGGAAGAGTCTCTCGGGTCCTGCAACTGGCACCCAAACTCATACTTTTAAACCTTGCCTCATATTCAAAGACTTGGTTTTGGAGGTGGTAGATCTGGCTCTGGAGGAAGTGTATTTGCTCATTGAAGGAGAAGACGGTGTCCTTCATGGACTTTCCATCCACCTTGAGATCATGGGTGTAGTCTGCGATCATGAGGTGATTGGCATTGACTCCACATTCCACCATCCCCTTGCACCGGAAGACTTCCTGCTCCATAGCATCAAGCCTGGCCTCCACGGATCCAGTTCCCTTGGGGCCTTGCACATCGCGCATGTGCAGCACCCCATCGCGCATCTGGATAGCTTGAGGGTGCTGCATCACATCCTGCAGATATGGGTTGATGACGTTCTCAAAGAACTTGTCCTTGGAGGAGCTTGAAACGGCCATGGTGGATTAGATATGACAGAAAATAGAGAGAAAAGAAAACAGGAGATTTCTCCGCGATATGGAGGTCAACAAGTTCAGGGGGTATATAAAGATTTTTTATCTTGGGGAACAACCAAAATGGAAGAAAAATGGAGTCCGGAAGGTACCCGAGGTGGGCACAACCCACCTGGGCGCGCCTGGGAAGCCAGGCGCGCCCTGGTGTCTTGTGCCCACCAGGGTCACCTTCTAGTAGTTTCTTATTTTGCTAATTTTTTAAATATTCCAAAACTAACAAAAAATACTTTTGCAGATTTTCGGAGTCCGTTTACTTACCGTATCACGTACCTCCTCTTTTTCATGATTCTGGAGTGTTTCAGAAGGTTTCTTTTCTATGTTCTCCTGGTGTCATAGTTTGGATTACATTGCTTTCAACATTAATGGGTGTACCTCAGATATAATGTTTTATTCGCTGCCCATTAACAACCTTCGGGTTAGTACCTTCGGCATTATTTATTTTGATATCTCTATATCGATAAACCTCCTCGATAACATAGGGTCCTTCCCATTTGGAGATGAGTTTTCCTGCAAAGAATCTGAAACAAGAGTTATAGAGAAGAACATATTCTCCAACCTTGAACTCACGCTTTTGGATTCTTTTATCATGCCATGTTTTAACTTTTACTTTGAATAACTTTGCATTTTTATAAGCTTGGGTTCTCCATTCATCTAATGAGCTAATATCAAATAACCTCTTTTCACCAGCAAGTATGAAATCATAGTTGATTTCTTTAATTTCCCAATAAGCTTTATGTTCTAACTCAAGAGGAAAATGACAAGCTTTTCCATAAATCATTTTATAAGGAGACATACCCATAGGATTTTTATATGCTGTTCTATAAGCCCAAAGTGCATCATCTAATTTCTTAGACCAATTCTTCCAGGACCTATTGACAGTCTTTTGTAGGATTAGTTTTATTTCTCTATTGCTAAGTTCAATTTGACCACTAGAATGAGGATGGTAGGTGATGCAATTATATTGTTAACATCATACTTAGCAAGCATACGGAAAGCACCATGAATAAAGTGTGAACCATCATCAGTCATTAAATATCTAGGGACTCCAAACCTTGGGAAAATAACTTCCTTAAGCATTTTAATAGAGGTGTTGTGATTAGCACTACTAGTTGGAATAGCTTCTACCCACTAAGTAACATAATCAACAGCAACCAAAATATGAGTATACCCATTAGAGGAAGAAAAAGGTCCCATGAAATCAAATCACCAAACATCAAATGGTTCAACAGCAAGTGAATAGTTCATAGGCATTTCTTGATGCTTACTGATATTACCTATTCTTTAGCATTCATCACAAGATAAGACGAACTTACCCAGATTGCAATACCTTATGAGCGGTTCTGTCTCCCACGTGATGTCCTCCATAAGCTTCGGAGTGACATTTCCGTAGGATTTGTTCATGTTCATGCTCACGTACACAACGTCTAATAGTACCATCTACTCCTTCTTTATAAAGATGTGAGTCATCCCAAAAGTAATGTCTTAAATCATAGAAGAATTTTTTTTCTTTTGTTGGTACGTAAAGCTAGGTGGTACGTATTTAGCAACAATATAATTAGCATAGTCAGCATACCAAGGTGTACTATTAGAAACATTTATTGCAGCTAACTATTCATCAGGAAAGTTGTCATTAATAGGTTGTGGGTCATCAAGAATATTTTCAAGCCTAGACAAGTTATCAGCTACAGGGTTCTCTGCTCCTTTCCTACCAGTGATATCAAATCAAATTCTTGTAGCATAAGAGCCCACCTAATGAGTCTAGGTTTAGCATCTTTCTTTTCCATGAGACATTTTATAGCAGCATGATCGGTGTGAATGGTCACTTTGGAATCAACAATGTAGGATCTAAATTTATCACAAGCAAACACCACTGCTAAGAATTCTTTTTTAGTAGTAGCATAATATCGTTGAGCATTGTCTAGAGTTTTACTAGCATAATGGATAACATTTAATATTTTATCGACTCTTTGCCCTAGAACAGCACCTACAACACAATCACTAGCATCACACATAATCTCAAAAGGTAAGTTCCAATCAAGTGGTTGAACAACAGGTGTAGAAATTAAGGTTTTTTGAGTGTTTCGATGGCTTCCAAGCAATCATCATCAAAAACAAAAGGAATATCCTTTTGCAAAAGATTTGTAAGAGGCCTGGAAATTTTAGAAAAGTCTTTGATAAATCTCCTATAGAAACCAGCATGACCAAGGACACTACGAATACCTTTGATATCTTTAGGGGAATTTTCTCAATTGCATCAACCTTGGCTTTGTCCACCTCAATGCCTCTTTCAGAAATTTTATGGCCCAAAACAATACCTTCATTAACAATAAAGTGGCACTTATCCCAATTCAAGACAAGATTTGTTTATTCACATCTCTGCAAAACTCAATCAAGATTGCTTAAACAATCATCAAAAGACTTCCCATAAACAGAAAAGTCATCCATGAAAACCTCAACAATCTTTTCAGAAAAATCAAAGAACATAACAGTCATACATCTTTGAAAGGTAGCAGGTGCATTACATAAACCAAAAGGCGTACGTCTATAAGCATAAGTTCCAAAAGGACAAGTAAAGGTGGTCTTTTCTTGATCAGGTTGTGAAACAGGTATTTGTGAAAAAACAGAATATCCATCAAGGAAGCAAAAATGTGTGTGCTTAGATAATCTTTCTAGCATTTGATCAATAAGTAATGCTATTTTCTCGTTGCTTTATTTAATTTTCTATAATCAATTACCATTCTATAGCATGTGACATTCTTTGTGGAATAAGTTCATTCTTATCATTAGGAACAACAGGTATACCTCCTTTCTTAGGGACACAATGAACAGGACTTACCCATCTACTATCAGCTATAGGATAGATTATACCTGCTTCCAGAAGTTTCAATATTTCTGTTCTTGCCACTTCTTTCATCTTCGGATTTAGTTGGTGATCAACAATGGTTTAGCATTAGGTTCCATATTAATTTTGTGCTGACATAGAGTGGGACTAATGCCCTTAAGATCATCAAGAGTATATCCAATAGCAGCTCGGTGCTTCCTTAGAACTTTCAATAATATTTCTTATTCATGTTCTGAAAGGTTAACACTAATAATAATAGGATATATCTTTTCCTCATCAAGATAAGCATATTTCAAAGTGTCTGGAAATTGTTTTAATTCAAACACAGGATCGCCTTTAGGTGGAGGGGGACCTCCTAGAGTTTCAATAGGCAGATTGTATTTAAGCAGAGGTTGTTGTTCGAACAAGATTCTATCTATTTCATTTCTTTCACGCATATGCAAATCATTTTCATGGTCTAGCAAATATTGTTCTAAAGGATCAGTAGGAGGCACATCAATAGAATCAAGACCAATAATTTCATCCTTACTAGGCAAATCTTTCTTATGAGGTTTTCTACTAAACTTAGAAAAATTAAATTCATGAGATTCATCTCCAAATCTAACACTGTTAGTTTGTTTATCACAATCTATTCTAGCATTGACGGTGTTCAAGAAAGGTATACCAAAGATAATGGGACAAAAGACATCTTTTGGGGAACCAAGAACAAGAAAATTAGTAGGGTATTTTATTTTCCCGCACAAGGCTTCAACATCTGTAAGAATCCCAATTGGTGATATAGTATCTCTATTGTTAAGTTTAATAATAACATCTATGTATTCCATTTCAGCGGGTGCTATTTCATTCTTAATTTTTTCATATAATGAAAAAAGAATAGCACTCACGCTAGCACCTATATCACATAAACCATGATAACAGTGATCTCCTATCTGAACTGAGACAATAGGCATGCGAACAACTGGTCTATGCTTATCCTTTTCATCGGGTTTGGCAATTCTAGCAGCTTCATCACAGAAGTAAATAACATGCACATCAATATTATCGACTAAGAGATCCTTAACCATAGCAACACTAGGTTCCACTTTGATTTGTTCGGCTAGTTTAGGTGTTCTAATATAACTCTTGTTGACCACAGTTGAAACTTTAGCATGTTCCTTCATCCTAACAGGGAAAGATGGTTTTTTCAATATAAGAAGTGGGAACAACTGGATCAACATTGTAAATGATAGTTTCTTCTTTAGCTTTTACCGGTTCTTTAATTTCTTCTTTAATAGGTGAGTGATATTTAAACCAATTCTTATTAGGTAGATCAACATGAGTAGCAAAAGATTCACAAAAGGAAGCTACTATCTCAGAGTCAAGTCCATATTTAGTGCAAACTTTTGAAAAGCATCGGTATTCATAAAAGATTTAACACAATCACACTTAGGTTCAATACCTGACTCTTTACCTTCATCGAGTTCCCAATCTTCAGAGTTGCGCTTAATTCTTTCTAAGAGATCCCACCGGAATTCAGTAAAAGAAGTATCGAGCATGGATTGATCATTACGAGAAAGTCGAGCATAAAAATTCTGAATAATAATTTCTCTTGAAAGCTCATGATTGGGGCATGAATATTACATTGACTTAAGTCTCCCCCAAGCTAGAGCGATACTTTCTCCTTCACGAGGCCAAAAATTATATATATAATTCCAATCACGATGAACTAGATGCATAGGATAATTTTCTTGATGGAATTCCAATTTCAACCGATTCCAGATCCAATATCATCGCATAGCCTATACCATGTCAATGCTTTTCCCTTCAAAGATAAAGTGAAAACCTTCTTATTAGCTTCATCTCCGGGCAAACTTGCAAGCTTAAACAATCCACAAATTTCATCCTCATATATCAAGTGCATATCAGGATGTTCGGTTCCATCTCCTGCATAAGGATTAACTAGAAGTTGTTCTACCACACCCGAAGGAATTTGATATTCAAGATTTTCAGTAGATGCAATAGGTTGAGGGGCAACTAATTGTGGTTCCGGTCGAGGTGAAGATACCCCGAACAAACCCCTCAAAGGATTGTTTTTCCATAGTAACAAGTGATAATAAATTTCAGCACATGGTAATAATGTTTCCTTACCAATTTCCACTTACCAAAAGCGCTTCACTCCCGGCAATGGCGCCAGAAAATAGCCTTGATGACCCACAAGTATATGGGGTCAATTATAGCCTTTTCGATAAATAAGAGTGTCGAACCCAACGAGGAGCAGAAGGAAATGACAAGTGGTTTTCAGCAAGGTAACGTCTGCAAGTGCTAAAATTGTAAGTAGTAGAGTAGTTTGATAGCAATATATTTTTAACGAGCAAGTAACAATAGTAGTAAAAAGTGCAGCAAGGTAGCCCAATCCTTTTGAGGCAAAGGACATTCCAAAATGGTTTCTTATGATAAGCAAAGTGTTCTTGAGGGTACACGGGAATTTCATCTAGTCACTTTCACCATGTTGGTTTGATTCGTGTTCACTACTTTGATAATTTGGTATGTGGGTGGACCGGTGCTTAGGTGATGTTCTTACTTGAACAAACCTCCTACTTATGATTAACCCCCTCGCAAGCATCCACGACTATGAGAAAAGTATTAAGAATAAATTCTAACCATAGCATTAAACTTTTGGATCCATCGGTCCCTTACAGAATAGCGCATAAACTAGAGTTTAAGTTTCTGTCACTCTCGCAACCCATCATATAATAACTACTCCACAATGCATTCCCTTAGGCCCAAATATGGTGAAGTGTCATGTAGTCGACGTTCACATGACACCACTAAGGGAACCACAAAATACATATCATCAAAATATCAAACACATATCAAGTTCACATGATTACTTGCAACATGATTTCTCCCATGGCCTCAAGAACAAAAGTAACTAAGCACAAATGATAAACATTCTCAAGATCAAAGGGGTATTAAATAGCATAATGGATCTGAATATATAATCTTCCACCAAATAAACCATATAGTAATCAACTACAAGATGTAATCAACACTACTAGTGACCCACAAGCACCAATCTATAGTTCCGGTACAAAGACTGAACACAAGAGATGAACTAGGGTTTGAGAGGAGTTGGTGCAGTTGAAGATGTTGATGGAGATAGCCCTCCCCAAGATGGCAAAGTTGTTGGTGATGATGATGACGATGATTGCTACCTCTTGAGCTTGTGTTGGTGTTTCCCTTGAAGAGGAAAGGGTGATGCAGCAAACTAGAGTAAGTATTTCCCTTAGTTTGAGAACCAAGGTATCAATCCTGTAGGAGACAATGCACAAGTCACCAGATACCTGCACAAACTATCAACAAACTTGCACCGAATGCGGTAAGGGGTTATCAATCCCTTCACATTTACTTGCAAAACTGAGATCTGATAGAGATAGATAAACGGTAAAGTAAATATTTTTGGTACTATTGGTTTATAGATTGGAAAGTAAAAGATTGCAAAATAGTAGATCGGAAACTAGTATGATGTAAAAGACATTCAATATAATGGAAAAGAGACCCGGGGGCCATAGGTTTCACTAGTGGCTTCTCTCAAGATAACAAATATTACAGTGGGTGAACAAATTACTGCCGAGCAATTGATAGAAGAGCGCATAATTAAGACGATATCTAAGGCAATGATCATGAATATAGGCATCACATCTGTGTCAAGTAGACTGAAATGATTCTGCATCTACTACTATTAAATAGCATAATGGATCTGAACATATAATCTTCCACCGAATAAACCATATAGTAATTAACTACAAGATGTAATCAACACTACTAGTCACCCACAAGCACCAATCTATAGTTCCGGTACAAAGATTGAACACAAGAGATGAACTAGGGTTTGAGAGGAGTTGGAGCTATTCCCCCTCCGGGAGGGAAGTTCCCCCGGCGGAATTGCTCCGCCGGAGGGCATGTAACACCCCGGATTCATTGCGCCAGGTGTCTGCCAATTATTCGTTGTCATTGCCATGTCATGTGCTTGCGTGTTGCATTTTTCCATGTCATCATCTGCATTTCATATCATGTCATCATGTGAATCGCATTGGCATACGTGTTCGTCTCATGCATCTGAGCTTTTTCCCCGTTGTCCGTTTTACAATCCGGCACTCCTATGTCCTCCGGCGTTCCCCTTTTGTCTCTCGTTGTGAGCGGGTGTTAAACATTCTCGGAATGGACCGAGGTTTGCCAAACGGCCTTGGTATACCACCGGTAGACCACCTGTCAAGTTTCGTGCCATTTAGAGGTCGTTTGGTAGTCCAACGGTTAACCGGGTAACCGTAAAAGCCTCCTTCTCTTTGCAGCCCAACACCCCTCCAAAGTGGCCTAAAACCCATCTAATTCACCTCCATGCTCTCGGTCGTTCGATCACGATCGTGTGGGCGAAAACCGTGCTCCATCTGGACTCCCCTAGACCCCTCTACCTATAAAAATGCCTTCCCCTCCGAAATTCCCGGTCCAAACCCTAATTTCTCCTCCCTCTCGCCCGCCGGGCGTGTCCGCGCCCGCCGGACGAAATCGCCGCCGCGCCCGCAGCCAACCACCGCGCGCCATGTGGCGTCCCCGCGCCCACCTCGCCGC
>NC_041383.1:147416509-147435299 GCF_002162155.2 Triticum dicoccoides | reverse complement strand
CGTGCCTCGGCCCTGCCCCGGCCTCCTCCGGCGTCGCCCCGAACCCCACCGCCGCCTTGGGCCTCGTGCCCCGCTCGCTCGTGCGCTGGCGCCCCGCCGCCGTTCGGCATGGCCTCGCCATCCCCACCATGGCGCCGCCGGCCCCGCGCCCGACCTCGCCGCCGCCAACCACCGTCGCCGCCCCGCCCTCCGGTCGTCGTCGCCGGATCCGGTGGATCGGGACGAGATCCACCAGTCCCTCCATCCAAACGCGCCTGTCCCGTCCCCGTATCTCTCCGTCCCGGATCCCTCCGTCCCGCGTTGACTTTCGCGGAGGTAAAAATCCACTAAGTCCCTAGATCTGTAACATTTTCGTGCCCTGTTTGACCTGCCATAACTCTGTGCATACTGCTCCGTTTCGTGTGTGTAATATGTCAAATTGTTCGCCTCAACGAGTACTTCATTTCATTCAATTTCACCATGTTCATTTGAGTCCATCTTGATGCCCGAATCATCGTTGTAAGAGTGCTATGTGATGTTAATCTGCTAAAACTGTTATAACATGCGCATTTGTCATTTTTGCCATGTTTGATGTGTGCATCCTATGAACATGAGCTCTACATGTGTTTTGATCTATGACATGCCATATATCCAGTGGTGCCATCCATGTATTTTTGTGACTTGTGTAGTGAGTGCATCAAGCTTGTTAAGTGGGGTACTTGCTGTTGCTGTTTTCCTGACTGATTCTGTTATATTTTGTTGCTATGTAAACCTGCTGCTACAAGTCATTCTATGCATAATCTGGAGATGTTCACTAAGGATGATTTGTTATACATGTCTTGCTATATCCATTCATGCCCGTGGTTGTATTTATATCCTGCTGTAACATGTTGTTATCTTGCTCCAAACTTGCTAAATAATGTTGCTGTCAGCCTGTTAACATGAAGTTCAGTTTTGTCCATGTGCTTTTCTAGTGATCCATGTGCCCTATGAATTTGCTCTTTCCATGCTTAGCTTCATAAACATATCTTCTTACTGTTGGTCACCTTGCCATGCCATGTATTGCTCTGTAGTGAGTGGTTCAAGCTCACCAACATGCCTACTTATTGTTGTTCCTGCCATGTATGAATCTGTCATATTACTTGCCATGTTTACATGGGTGCCAACATATTTTCTGTGCCCTTTTGGCTCATGGTCAGTAAGGGTCTTTTGGTCTATGCAATTAGTAGATTCATGTCATGCCTTTGTTTTCCATGATAAGTTCATGTAGCTTGTTGTTTGATAGCTCTAAACATTGCAACCTGATGGTATTTCTGCAAAGTCTGAAACTGTTATTATTTGCCATCTTACCATGTGTTTTGGAGCATGTTTTAGTGATTTCTGGAGTTAGCTCAGTGTTCATGTTTTGTCATGCTTTACCTGTACATCACGACCATGCCTTTTGTTATCATGTTGGGGTGTTGTAGCATATTGTTTTGATGCTTGCAATATGCCTAGTTGCTGTTTTGGACAGATTGTTGTTATGTCTTGTATAGAGTGTATGTGTTGAACCGTTGCTTCGTTCTGAGTGTGCTCTATATGAAACTTGCTTGTTTTTGCATGTAGTTTCATTTTATCATGTTGCATCCTTGTTTTGAGGTGTTTGCTTGATGTTTGTATACTTTTTGCATCAATGCCATGTTTAACTTGTTTTGCTCATATCTTCTAGGCCGTAGCTCCAAATCTAATGAACTTTATATGTAACTTGACTAGAATCTCGTGTAGATCATCTTGGTGCATCTTAACTTGCTGTTTAACAACTTGAACATAAGGTTTATTCATATCTGGACCTATTTCGAAACTTGCATATGAGGACTTACCAGATTTGTTATATGTTGTTTCCGGCCTCATTTAAACTTGCTTTGATGTGTTGCTCTTGTTTGCATCGTCTCTTGCCATGAGTAGCTTCATGTAGCTTTGTCATACATCATGCTTGGTTGTGCATCAATTCATGTCTATGTGTGGTGTGTTTACCATGTTGTGTGCTTCTTCTCAATAGTTCTCGTTTCGTTGCGATCGTGAGGATGCGTTCGTCTACGTGTGGTTCGTCTTCGTGGCTTCATCTTCTTCATGGACTTGTTCTTCTTCCTAGTGGGATTTCAGGCAAGATGACAGCTACACTGGATCTCACTACTATCATTGCTATGCTAGTTGCTTCGTTCTATCGCTATGTTGCGTTACCTATCATTTGCTCTTCAAGCCTCCCAAATTGCCATGAACCTCTAACCTTTGACACCCTTCCTAGCAAACCGTTGATTGGCTATGTTACCACTTTTGCTCAGCCCGTCTTATAGCGTTGCTAGTTGCAGGTGAATTTGAAGATTACTCCATGGTGGACAGGGTTTTGTTGGGATATCACAATATCTCTTATTTAATTAATGCATCTATATACTTGGTAAAGGGTGGAAGGCTCGGCCTTATTCCTGGTGTTTTGTTCCACTCTTGCCGCCCTATTTTCCGTCATACCGGTGTTATGTTCCCGGATTTTGCGTTCCCTATGCGGTCGGGTGATTTATGGGACCCCCTTGACAGTTCGCTTTGAATAAAACTCCTCCAGCAAAGCCCAACCTTGGTTTTACCATTTGCCTCACCACCACCTACCTTTCCCTTGGGAGTAATTAACCCAAGGGTCATCTTTATTTTTAGCCCCCCCCCCGGGGCCAGTGCTTGTCTAAGTGTTGGTCCGAACCGGGCAGACTGCGGGGCCACCTCGGGGCAACTCGAAGTCTGGTTTTACTCGTAGGCTGACCTATCCGGTGTTGCCCTGAGAACGAGATATGTGCAGCTCCTATCGGGATTGTCAGCGCATCGGGCGGCTTTGCTGGTCTTGTTTTACCATTGTCTAAATGTCTTGTAAACCGGGATTCCGAGACTGATTGGGTCTTCCTGGGAGAAGGTATATCCTTCGTTGATCGCGAGAGCTTATCATGGGCTAAGTTGGGACACCCCTGCAGGGTATAAACTTTCGAGAGCCTTGCCCGCGGTTATGTGGCAGATGGGAATTTGTTAATGTCCGGTTGTAGATAACTTGACACCAGATCCGAATTAAAACGCATCAACCGTGTGTGTAGCCGTGATGGTCTCTTCTCGGCGGAGTCCGGGAAGTGAACACGGTTTCTGTGTTATGATTGACGTAAGTAGGAGTTCAGGATCACCTCTTGATCATTACTAGTTGACGACCGTTCCTTTTGCTCCTCTTCTCGCTCTCATTTGCGTATGTTAGCCACCATATTATGCTTAGTCGCTGCTGCAACCTCACCACTTTACCCCTTCCTTTCCCATTAAGCTTTGCTAGTCTTGATACCCATGGTAATGGGATTGCTGAGTCCTCGTGGCTCACAGATTTCTACAACAACAGTTGCAGGTACAGGTTATGCGATGATCTTGACGCGAGAGCGATGTTTGCTTGTTTGGAGTTCTTCTTCTGCTTCTTCTTCGATCAGGGGATAGGTTCCAGGTCGGCAGCCTGGGCTAGCAGGGTGGATGTCGTTTGATCTTCTGTTTGTGTTTCATCCGTAGTCAGATGTTGCTCTTATGTAATATGATATTGTATTCGTGTGGCATTGTATGCCTCTTGTATGTATCCCCATCTATTATGTAATGTTGATGTAATGATATCCACCTTGCAAAAGCGTTTCAATATGCGGGTCTATCCTTGGTGGGACCTTCGAGTTCCTTTTGGATAGGGTCGCATATTGGCGTGACAAGTTGGTATCAGAGCCTCGATCGACCTTAGGAGCCCCCTTGATTGATCGTGTAGTTTGGCCGTTGTTGAGTCTAGAAGAAAACTATTTTCGGAGTCTAGTTATATCGGAGAGTAGGAATTCTTTTTACTCCTCAGCCCCTTCGTCGCTCTGGTGAGGTATCTTGATGTAGGTGTTCTGAATTACTCCTCTTCCCTTTTCAAATTTTCTTTAGGATCATGTAGTTGGTTTCTCCGATCGTTGGTTCTCAGCTCTTTTCATCTGGTGCATTTCTCGTCAAGCTGATTCGAACCTCTCTCTCTTTGGGAGATCAATCCTCAGCTCTTTTCGATCGATGTTGTTTCCCTGTCCGAAGTTGCCCTTGTTTTTCCCACCCACCCACCCTTTTTCTTCTCGGAACCGGAGTCCGTAATCGAGTATCCTTCCTACTCGTGCGAAGTCTTTGCTTTCTTTCCTCAATGATTTCAACCGGTGTTTTCGCTTCAAGTTATTCATCGATTTCTCGTTCCAAGTTGCCTTTGTTTTCCCGCCCTCCCACCCTCTCCTTCCCGGAGTCTGAGTCTCTTTCGAGCATCAATTTCATTCGTGTGGAGCCTCTTCAGTCTTCCCTCAATTATTTCAACTAGTGAATTATCATCTCGTTCGTCAGACTTCATCTCTTTCTTTTCCGGTGGACTTAATTCAAGTTTTTCGGGTTGATCATATTATTTCCCTCGGCTCAAGTGTTTTCCCTGCTCGTTCGCCTCTCGCCATTCATTCATTCCGGAGTGCTCAAGACATCCCAAGAGATTCATCTGTGTTCGAATTAATTCAGGGTTGTCACCTCATTCCAATATTTCAATCATTCCGGTGCATCATCTACCTCTTCAACATCCCTTTCCAACGGTGTTTTCTTTTAGTGGGCCCTAACCCACAGGTCTTTTCCCAGGATCTTACCTGACTCTTCTAATTCTCCCGGGGTTATTCTCAAATTCTTTTCAAATGTGACGTAAGAATGAACTTCATCAGTCACATGCCTTCTCCAAGATTGCTTTCAAATTCTTTTCATTGTTGGCTCAACCTCTTCGCTTCTCATTCTCCCGGAGTACCTCAGTAATTTTGGTAGTGTTTCTCGTCGTCATTTGAAGACCGAAGAAGAGTTTTTCCTCTAAATCTTGCCCGTTCTCTCGAAGTTTCGTGGTTCTAGCTTCATGTTATCCTCGCGAATTATTCCATTTGTCAGATATTCTTTTCATCCATCCGGAGCATTTCAGGAGTTGCTTTCTCTCTCGATAATCCGGAGGCCATCTTTTCGGAAGATTTCTTCATTCTAAGTTTTCAGATTCGTTCTCCAATTAGTCTATATCCGTGCCCTTTCATTCGTCTCAATATTCTTCCGGTGCTTCGTTCAAGTATTCTTCAATCAGTTCGCGATCTCTTCGTTCTTTTGCATCTAAATCCCCTCAAGCATATTTGTCTTCAAATTCTTCCCCAGTGATTCATTCTCTTTCGTCAGTCATTTCCGAATTCTTGCGGTGGTTCGTTCAAAATTCTTTTCCTTGTTTATCATATTAATCCATCCGTTCTTTTCAATCCTACCGGTGGTTCATGAAGACCTTCTCAAGTTTGCGATATGTCACTTCTCAATTCTTTTTCAAGAAGAATAAGTAGTATGAAAAATCCATTGCTTGTCATCAATTTAGTTTGATGAAGGATAAGCATACAATAAATCTTATTCTTATATCCTCCAAGCGAGTAATCCCTTCCTTCAGAGTTTGTTCTTGAGGAATAAATTCTAGTTCCTAGTATTTTCGTCTTTTTCTTTTCTGGAGTTCAAATTTCCTCAGCCATGTCGTCGAAACCCCCATCTAAATCACCACAAGGTTTAATCTTATTCTTTCATCCTTCATTTCTATCTCATCATCATTTTGTCACCGGAGTTCTTCATGGTGGTTCTTCATGATCTAATTCATTCTTCAAGAGTTCATCAAGATTCTTGTTCAAGGAGTTCTAATACCTTTTTCGTCTTGCATCCAGAAGTGCAACTAAATCTCCGTATTCTTTGGAAGTGGAGTTTTGCATTTCTTCGTTCTTCTCAGCTATTCAATCTTTTCCGTTTGTGGTCGGAGATCACCTCATAATTTTGAGATGTTATCCATAAGTCCAAAACAAGCAATTCTTTTGTTGTTCAATTTCCAACAACTCCGTTCAATCCTTCCTTCTAAAGATGCTTTCAATTTCATTCGTGGCACAAGTTGTCATTTTCTTCTCCATTCTTTTCATTCAACTTTTTCAATTCTTTCCGGAGGTTTTGTGTCATGTATTCATCAAGTATCATTCCATCCTCTCAAGCTCGTGTTCTATTCCTCCATGTTTCAGCCGGAGTGCTGCCTAAATCCTTTTAGTCTTATTCGTTTCTTCTCTCGTTCTAATCGGAGTGGTTTCATAGTCTATCCGATTTTGTGAGCTTTTGATTCTCGTCATTCTCGTCATTCCTCTCTTCTTCTCGAGTGCTCTCGATTCATCGCTTCTTCTCTTGCGTTCTTGGTTCACCTCTTCCCTTTTCCCTTCCGTCTCGGTCCTAAGATCTCGGGACGAGATCTCTTATTAGTGGAGGAGTGTTGCAACACCCCGGATTCGTTGCGCCAGGTGTCTGCCAATTATTCGCTGTCATTGCCATGTCATGTGCTTGCGTGTTGCATTTTGCCATGTCATCATCTGCATTTCATATCATGTCATCATGTGCATCGCATTGGCATACGTGTTCGTCTCATGCATCCGAGCTTTTTCCCCGTTGTCCGTTTTACAATCCGGCACTCCTATGTCCTCTGGCTTTCCCCTTTTGTCTCTCGTTGTGAGCGGGTGTTAAACATTCTTGGAATGGACCGAGGTTTGCCGAGAGGCCTTGGTATACCACCAGTAGACCGCCTGTCAAGTTTCGTGCCATTTGGAGGTCGTTTGGTACTCCAACGGTTAACCGGGTAACCGTAAAAGCCTCCTTCTCTTTGCATCCCAACACCCCTCCAAAGTGGCCCAAATGTCAGGACCCCGACTCGATGTCACATCGATCTAGCCGGTAACACCTCATATCACTTTGCGGCCTCACGCACGGTATTCCCACGGGTGTCGCCTTACCTTTGCCCGGGACCGTTTGCGCATTTTGGCTCACGTATATGATAGTGTCGCTAGCATCCATATGATAAAGAGCCCGGGCTGACATGACTAGTCGTAAACCCAAAGTGGCACAGACTTACAGGGACAGGCATCCATGACCCAGCATCGAACGTGTCGGTCATCAGCAAGTGGGTCCGGGCTGTAGCACTGGGCTAGCAGGACTCCGGTAAACCGGGCTGTAGCGGGCTAACAGGGCTCCGGTACTCAATGCGTGACATTTCCCCGAAGGGACAGACACAGGAACGAAGAAGGACACATGCCGGCCAGCCTAAGTGTTCCAGAGCAGTAGCAAGCTACCATGGCTCAGAGGTAACACTAGGAGACATTTCCCGGTAAGAGAGGCTACTAAAGATAAACAACTAGGTAGTCAGATCCCACACATACCAAGCATTTCAATAACATACACACAATATGCTCGATATGTGCAATACAACATGGCATCACAAAATGACTCTATGACTCAAGTATTTTAATCAATAGGCTCCGAGGAGCGAGATATTACAAACATGGGTCTCACGACCCAACAATCAGAGCATACAAGTCAAAGCACAAACGGAAGCTATCATGTCTGGGTACAGACATCTATAAATGAAAAAGGCCGAGAAGCCTGACTATCTATCAGATCCTGCCGAGGGCACAAGATCGTAGCTGAGGTAACAAGCTAAACGTCGAAGTCCACGCGGAACTACTAGTGAGACCAAAGTCTCTCTGCAAAAACATAAAATAGGCAAACGTGAGTACAAATGTACCCAGCAAGACTTACATCAGAACTAACTACATATGCATCATTATCAACAAAGGGGATGGTGGGGTTTAACTGCAGCAAGCCAGCTTTGACTCGGTGGCTATCCTAAACTACGACTGCGAGTAACTTTTTTTGAGGTGGCGCACACGAGTCCACATATTCACCATATCAATACACCACTATGGATCCGCTCCCGTCTCCCTACGAGAACCCATCCACAGCACTCACGCTTATCTTGCGTATTTTAGAGTATCCACTTTCACTTGTCTATGAACTGATATAAGCAACCCAGAAGTCCTTTTCCGCGGACACGGCTATTCGAATAGATGATGTTAACCCTGCAGGGGTGTACTTCTTCATACATGTTTCCACCACTTAGCGTCTGCACACGACATGTGCTCGGCAGACTTCAAGCGAAAGCCGACGTGGGTGTAGACCACGACCTACCTAAACACTCAAGTCTCTAGTCCAGGTTTATCGCCTATTCGGGTTCCATCCATGAGGAGATCCGGCCGGAGTTTCGCTCACAGCCCCAAACGATGTGAACAGGGTTCCCGAGATACCAAACGGGCATCCGGTACACCGTGCCACGTACCTACCGCATCACAGCCCACCCCTACGGTCAGCGCTGTCCACGGCCTCCAGTAAGCTACAAACACCAGAAACTACTTGCAACTCCTGGACAGAGGACTAGGGTGAATAAGAAGTCGAGTGGGGTCATATTTCAGGGCCCAATGTATGGTAGTAGCTGAATCATGGATCACAAACACAGAACTCAGTTCCTGAGGACGGCTGCAATGAGACAACCCACCATGTACTCCTACATGGCCTCTCACCGCTACCTTTACCAAATCGTGTTCACACACTTAGCTCACACACAGTAGGACATGTTCACACGCCTCTGATTCATCCCCGATGAATCAGACCTGACTCAACTCTAAGCAGTAGCAGGCATGACAAACAAGCATGAATGAGTAGGCACAACAGGGCTCAAACAATTCCTACTCATACTAGTGGGTTTCATCTATTTACTGTGGAATGACAGGTCATGCAAAGGATAAAGGGGTTCAGCTACCGCAGCAAGTAACAGATGAATCGATGTTGTCCTAATGCAGTAAAAGAGAGCAGGAGCGAGAGAGTAGGATTGTATCGGAATGAACAAGGGGGTTTTGCTTGCCTGGCACTTCTGAAGATAACATTGAGTCTTCATCAGTGTCAACGATCACATCATCGGTATCACGTCTATCGAGAGGGGACAAATACCGGCAACACAGAAGGGAACACAATCAATGCAATGCACAATATGATGCATGATCATGACATGGCAAAATGAATGTGTTTTGGGCTAATGCAACTAGCAACAGATTAAATGAAGTTCGTTTGAATACAAGATTCAAATTCAAACTCCATATGTGATTATTCAAATGCCATTTAATTGATTTGTGCTAAACAGCACCTATAGGTTGTTCTAACATGCATGAAAATGGTACAGATGGATTCCTTGAATTTTTCTGATAATTTTTCATATATAATTTATTTAATTTGGAGTTACGGTTAATTTTCTATGATTTTTAGAAGTTTATATAATTTTCTGGAATTTCCTGAATTATAATAAATCCAGAAAATGGTTTATTGCGTCAGCCTGACATCATCATGACATCAGCAGGTCAACTGGGTCGCCCAGAGTCAAACCTGACGTGTGGGGGCCACACGTCAGTGACACAGGGTTGTTTAACCCACTGACAGGTGGGGCCGGGTCAAAGGCCACGTCAGCACGGTCAAGCTGACGCGTGGGGCCACTGTGATTAATCTAAACTAACAGAAGTTTAAGCCGTGGTTAATTAAGGGCGTGGGGCCCGGCTGTCAGTGTCACAGGGGGAGGTCAAACCCCGGTCAAATGGCCCAAACAGGCCGGCGGCTCAACGCCGGCGGCAACAGGCACGGCGGAGGGCTTCGGGATCGCTCCTCCGGCCACCAAAAGCGTGGCGGAGGGCATCTACGCGTTGCCCGTGCTCGTCCGCATCGAGCAGTGCAAGCAGCAGTGGCTATGGCGGCCCGTAGCGACGGCAATGGCGACAAGTGTGGTGGCCGGAGCTCGGTGGTGCACGGGCGCAGGGCTATGGCTCGCCCTCGAGGGAACCAGGTAGCTAGGCCGCATCTAGGGGGCCCAGGGAGCACGGTGGATAGCACAGCTGGGCGTGGTAAGCTCAGCGGTGAGCAGGAGGTCGGCCATGGCGGACGGCGGCCTCGGGAGCTCGTGGGGCGGTGGCTAGAGGAAGCTAGCGAGAGGGGGAGGTGAGGGGAAACGTAGGAGAGCTCACGGAGGGGCTAGCGGAGGAGACGACGAAGTCGGGGAAGCTCTGGACGCGCCGAATCGGTGGAGTCGATCTCCGGGCACCGGAGGTGAAGACGACGATGCTCCGGTCGACTGCGGCCTCCTCTGGTCGCGTGCGTCGCGTGGGTAGCTTCACGGGGTCAGGGCGGAGCTCAGGAATGCATAGTGGGAGCGAGGGGGTGGCTGTGGCCCCGGTAACGGCGTCGGCGGCGATGGGCTCCGCTCGGGCGCGTGCAGGGAGGGAAGCAGAGGAGGGAACGGGGTCCAGGGGAGGAGAGGGGAGGTGCAGGGGGCGAGGGGAAGTGCGTGGCGTCACCAGAGGGCTCGGGGAGGAAGCAGGAGGTGGCCAGAGCAGGGTGGAGGTGGCGCGCACGGCGGCGTCGCGGTGTCCGCGTCCTTCTGGCGAGGAGGAAGACGACAGGGGAGTAGCGGTGGCGGGCTGGGCCGTGCTGCTGGGCCAGGTGGGCTACCAGGTGAGCGCCAGGTAAGGTTTCTCTCCTCTCTTTTATTTCTATTCTGTTTTATATTTTCCTATTTCTGCAATTTGTTTTTGATTTGTTTTAAAATATCAAATCATTTTATAAAATCCTGGAAATAATTATGGGTACTTTCTGGATTATTTCAGTGACCCTTATCAATTTCCAACATTTATTTGAGCATTTAAATTATTTATAGTATTTAAATGCCCAAAGTCAGATACAATATGATTTAATTCAAAAATCCAAAAATGACCTAAGAATATAATCATCATTTTTGGCAGAGGTTTCCACCTTAACCAGAAATCATGAACTTTTCTTAGGAACCTTTTGGGTTTATTGAAAAGATTTTAATTCACCCTAGTTGAGTTGATTTAATGCTAGGGTTTGAACATCCCCATTTCAAGTTTAGGCAAAATTTAAACATGATGCAAACATGAAGCTAGCCTAGAGCACTGCCAGAAACTAGGGATGTGACAACTCACCCCCACTAAACAAGAATCTCGTCTCGAGATTCAAGCGTAGGGTAAGGTGAAGGGGAAACGCAACTAGTATAATCTTCACGATCCCGGTTGCACTTCAAATGAACGTTGATTTGAACACCATCTTTGTCTTGTCGTCTTGCTCTGAGAACTCCAGCTAATCATGACAAGAAGAGGAAAGGAAAACTCTGGAAGGATCGGTCTTCTCGAGGATCGAACAACTCAGGATTAACTTCCGGAATGAGACATAGAACCATCTCTCGGGTTGAGGCACGAGATACACATCAATAGGGGTGGAAGAAATGGATGACGAAGGTTCACTAGGTAGACAACAATTTCATACCTAAGAAGGTGATAAACGATTGTCAACGTAGCGAGGAGTCGAGTTGCCATGATACCATAACGATACACCTTAGGGAAGGTGACTCGTAGAGATATCCCCTTAAGTGGCAAAAAGAATTACTTTTGATTCAGAGATCATTGAAACTCTTTAAACCAGCCTAAGGCAATTCTCGAGCGATCGTTTGGAGGGGGTCGGTAGAATGGCATACTCAAACTTGGATGATGTGGATTACCTTGTTGAAGACAACGTAATGGATGAATTTTGCTTATCACCGGAAATGGAAGAGACCCATGGTAGAATGGCACATTGGCGGTGCAAGCTGGGAACAAAATGCAAATGCTGGGAATGATTCTGGTAACTGGGGAAGAACCCAACAAAAGAGAGTGAATTCACTGTTTGAAAAGGTCATAGCATTGCCGAGGAAACTGAGAGGAATCCCAGTTAGAGCCGAGGATAACACGTAGCGCTTGTGCGTGCTCTCAAGAACTTGAGAATTTCCACAATCATCAAGGTTTTATCAACAACCGTGTCAAGGGTCCGGCAACACAACTTGCTACCATGATGAATGATGATGGAGGATGTAGATGCAAAGAAAGATAACACCTTCTCAGATTTCATCTTAGCGAGGCCAAGGAAACAAAATCTGGATGATCGACCGAGAGACATTTAGCACTCCGCTTCTAATGTTCTCCTTGATGTGCTAGTGTAACCCATTCATAGATATGGTTTGATATCTAGAACATCAAGTAAAAAGGTCGGACTTCGGAACACAGAAATCCATAGGGGCAACTAGGGAGTAATCCTACGAAATCCCTATGGGGAGGTGGCCAACTTCCTCAAACAAGATACTATAATAATAGGTCTACCGGATGGGTGTGTTGGCCACGACATCCACCTTGCCGGTTATTGAGAGACCAATATTATAATTCTTGGAAAATGTTCCAACCATCACATCTGCCTGAGATTCAGATCTGGTTGGTGTCAGAATATTCCAGACCCATCGAGTCTAGGAAAGAAAAATGAAAGTTTGCAACACAAATCGACGAGATAATGTTGCGGGATTCTCGGGAGATGAACTACGATAGCAAGCTCCAAAACATGAGCTGGTTCTGCTACTAACATGTGAACACGTTGTCCCAGACAAGCATGACCACATAGTAGTCTTATAATAAAACACTACCGAGTTCAGGAGGGGGGAACCATCAACGAGGTATCGAAGTCTTGTGCATTACCATGGATTAACACTTAACTCCTTTTCTCGAACAAATCAGTCAGTGGCTTGGGGTGCTACGGAACACATATGGAATGGAGGTTGCAAGTCTCCGAACCACAGAATACTTTCGCACGTATGCATGACTGATTTGGGATGATTCCAAAGAAACAACATTGACTTTCTCGAATCCACGGCGGCAACTTGCATCAGATGCACATGAATTAAAGGAATTCACTACCTTCATCTAAACATATGCTTCATGAGCTAGCATGAACAAATGCTTTCAAAAGTTTCCAACACTAACTTATTGTCCAACAAAATCATGGAGGAGATAAAGGTGTTGTCAATGGGCTCAACAGCAATTCATCCGGGTTTCCTTTTAAAAGGAATTCCATAGTTAGGTGAACACGGTGATAGCATTGGTCAGACCAAAGATGTAATGGTGTATGCTCGAGGGATCAACCACGAATAAGACAACATTACGAGCATCGTTGGTACTGATTTGATTTGACGATAGCCCACACTCAAATCAAAGGATTGATAAGACAATAGGTCCAGCAACTGATCGCAAGGACCAATCGATGAAGATATCATCTTTCTTCAACACACACTACACAAGAATATCCCTTTGGAACGAACTAAGTCAGGCAAGCTTTTATCTTCCAACTCTCCAAGTTGTTGTCTAGCTTAACCAACTAGCTCCGGGATATCCATCGCAGATTCTTGGAGAAAGGGTGGTTCACAAGAAACCAACTTGATCACGAGCTCAACATAACAGTCAGGTGACAACCTGGTAATACTTCCGAGAAGACATTCGGAAAATCACGAACCACCGATATGTTACTAAGATCGAAAACAATCTCGCTTTTGAGGGCAAGACGATATGATCAAATGAGTGAGGACTTGACAAGATCCTAACTCATCAATCGAAGGGTGCACCGAAATAAGGACTAGGTAGCACGATCAGTCTTAGAAGGATGATTCAAAAACCAACATACTAAGAATGAAATTATTATCCTTTAGCTACCAAGCAACGAGGTTGCTGGCGTATTGATTTCACACATCACAATTCATTTGTCGGTATTCCGGTTGCGACAACACGGAACCGAGGGATGAATAATGATGGTGAGAAGTATCACTACATCAAGAATTCACAAAAGGTGGTGCAATTCTCATGAAATTCCTGTCATAAAGAAGGTAATACTTCAGGGTAGAGCAGACCAGAAGCTGGATTGTAACTTGATCTGCGGAACACAACTACTTTGACCCAATCCTAATTATGGATGAGGTACTGGAGTTTGTTTCTCCTATTCATTCTGAAATAGAATGGCTTGACAGACCACAAGAGTCATAGGCATCGAGGAACGAACGCACGCATACTCTTGACTATCAATTGATAGACGAGGGTCAGAATGCAACTAAAGAGAGCAACTCAAAGGAACATATAACTTTCTGAGTTGTGGATGCATAGATTGGTATGTCGAACCAAGTTCAACATATTTCTTCCGGATAACCCATGCAGAAAGGTAGAACTGGCAGAGTCACGATTTATGAATGGAGAACTCCTCAAGGGTACTCTAATTGTGATTTTGTTTTTGATCCAATAAACATCTGCCATAAGTAGTTCATGGTATCTGGAAGAAGAAGATACCACGGACTTCAAGGACTATCGCAAAGGTTACTAATATCCTAAAGGCACTAGCAATTACTATCAACATGAAGTAGGTAGAGTGAATCTCGGGTTCAGAACCCAGGAGTAGAATACCTACTACTAAATAGCATCACGAGATGCTTCCGAGAATAAAGGCCAGAATCTTCACACTAGGACACAAATCATGGCTAGACCACTAGATGATCCCCTAAGCACTTAGGGTCACAATAATAATTCCAACATATATGTCGAGGCAATAATTACTTCAACACACCGATTAGTGTGGTTAATCTAGCCCATGGGAACATCGGAAACAGAAGGAAGGGATTTGCAAATGCATCAGACTATTTAGAAACCAGGGATGACTCGGACAGCATAACGGCTATAATTGCTCAAAAAGATTTGAGACAATCACAAAAATGGTGGCATAACCACTCAGAAGCACAATATCAAGGTTCCGAGATCAACAATTAACATACGGAAGTAGTAGGAACTGAACTGAGACTTAAATCCAACAATCTTATAAGTCTACTGATTAGTAACACGTGATCCTAATAGAAAGAAGAGATAGCCTAGTTCTTAATCCCCGCAGGAAAGATAAGATGACTCAGATCAGAAGGGCATGAGGTATAAGGAGTAAAAAGAGCCTTACGTTCCATCCCACAATCAATTCCCTTATATAACTAAAGAATTTCTAGACTCAACTTCGACCAGTTTGGCTTAGTAATCCTACAGGCAGTCAAGCTCTGATACCAACGCTGTCAGGACCCCGACTCGATGTCACATCGATCTAGCCGGTAACACCTCATATCACTTTGCGGCCTCACGCACGGTATTCCCACGGGTGTCGCCTTACCTTTGCCCGGGACTGTTTGCGCATTTTGGCTCACGTATATGATAGTGTCGCTAGCATCCATATGATAAAGAGCCCGGGCTGACATGACTAGTCGTAAACCCAAAGTGGCACAGACTTACAGGGACAGGCATCCATGACCCAGCATCGAACGTGTCGGTCATCAGCAAGTGGGTCCGGGCTGTAGCACTGGGCTAGCAGGACTCCGGTAAACCGGGCTGTAGCGGGCTAACAGGGCTCCGGTACTCAATGCGTGACATTTCCCCGAAGGGACAGACACAGGAACGAAGAAGGACACATGCCGGCCATCCTAAGTGTTCCAGAGCAGTAGCAAGCTACCATGGCTCAGAGGTAACACTAGGAGACATTTCCCGGTAAGAGAGGCTACTAAAGATAAACAACTAGGTAGTCAGATCCCACACATACCAAGCATTTCAATAACATACACACAATATGCTCGATATGTGCAATACAACATGGCATCACAAAATGACTCTACGACTCAAGTATTTTAATCAATAGGCTCCGAGGAGCGAGATATTACAAACATGGGTCTCACGACCCAACAATCAGAGCATACAAGTCAAAGCACAAACGGAAGCTATCATGTCTGGGTACAGACATCTATAAATGAAAAAGGCCGAGAAGCCTGACTATCTATCAGATCCTGCCGAGGGCACAAGATCGTAGCTGAGGTAACAAGCTAAACGTCGAAGTCCACGCGGAACTACTAGTGAGACCAAAGTCTCTCTGCAAAAACATAAAATAGGCAAACGTGAGTACAAATGTACCCAGCAAGACTTACATCAGAACTAACTACATATGCATCATTATCAACAAAGGGGATGGTGGGGTTTAACTGCAGCAAGCCAGCTTTGACTCGGTGGCTATCCTAAACTACGACTGCGAGTAACTTTTTTTGAGGTGGCGCACACGAGTCCACATATTCACCATATCAATACACCACTATGGATCCGCTCCCGTCTCCCTACGAGAACCCATCCACAGCACTCACGCTTATCTTGCGTATTTTAGAGTATCCACTTTCACTTGTCTATGAACTGATATAAGCAACCCAGAAGTCCTTTTCCGCGGACACGGCTATTCGAATAGATGATGTTAACCCTGCAGGGGTGTACTTCTTCATACATGTTTCCACCACTTAGCGTCTGCACACGACATGTGCTCGGCAGACTTCAAGCGAAAGCCGACGTGGGTGTAGACCACGACCTACCTAAACACTCAAGTCTCTAGTCCAGGTTTATCGCCTATTCGGGTTCCATCCATGAGGAGATCCGGCCGGAGTTTCGCTCACAGCCCCAAACGATGTGAACAGGGTTCCCGAGATACCAAACGGGCATCCGGTACACCGTGCCACGTACCTACCGCATCACAGCCCACCCCTACGGTCAGCGCTGTCCACGGCCTCCGGTAAGCTACAAACACCAGAAACTACTTGCAACTCCTGGACAGAGGACTAGGGTGAATAAGAAGTCGAGCGGGGTCATATTTCAGGGCCCAATGTATGGTAGTAGCTGAATCATGGATCACAAACACAGAACTCAGTTCCTGAGGACGGCTGCAATGAGACAACCCACCATGTACTCCTACATGGCCTCTCACCGCTACCTTTACCAAAACGTGTTCACACACTTAGCTCACACACAGTAGGACATGTTTGCACGCCTCTGATTCATCCCCGATGAATCAGACCTGACTCAACTCTAAGCAGTAGCAGGCATGACAAGCAAGCATGAATGAGTAGGCACAACAGGGCTCAAACAACTCCTACTCATGCTAGTGGGTTTCATCTATTTACTGTGGCAATGACAGGTCATGCAAAGGATAAGGGGTTCAGCTACCGCAGCAAGTAACAGATGAATCGATGTTGTCCTAATGCAGTAAAAGAGAGCAGGAGCGAGAGAGTAGGATTGTATCGGAATGAACAAGGGGGTTTTGCTTGCCTGGCACTTCTGAAGATAACATTGAGTCTTCATCAGTGTCAACGATCACATCATCGGTATCACGTCTATCGAGAGGGGACAAATACCGGCAACACAGAAGGGAACACAATCAATGCAATGCACAATATGATGCATGATCATGACATGGCAAAATGAATGTGTTTTGGGCTAATGCAACTAGCAACAGATTAAATGAAGTTGGTTTGAATACAAGATTCAAATTCAAACTCCATATGTGATTATTCAAATGCCATTTAATTGATTTGTGCTAAACAGCACCTATAAGTTGTTCTAACATGCATGAAAATGGTACAGATGGATTCCTTGATCTTTTCTGATAATTTTTCATATATAATTTATTTAATTTGGAGTTACGGTTAATTTTCTATGATTTTTAGAAGTTTATATAATTTTCTGGAATTTCCTGAATTATAATAAATCCAGAAAATGGTTTATTGCGTCAGCCTGACATCATCATGACGTCAGCAGGTCAACTGGGTCGCCCAGAGTCAAACCTGACGTGTGGGGGCCACACGTCAGTGACACAGGGTTGTTTAACCCACTGACAGGTGGGGCCGGGTCAAAGGCCACGTCAGCACGGTCAAGCTGACGCGTGGGGCCACTGTGATTAATCTAAACTAACAGAAGTTTAAGCCGTGGTTAATTAAGGGCGTGGGGCCCGGCTGTCAGTGTCACAGGGGGAGGTCAAACCCCGGTCAAATGGCCCAAACAGGCCGGCGGCTCAACGCCGGCGGCAACAGGCACGGCGGAGGGCTTCGGGATCGCTCCTCCGGCCACCAAAAGCGTGGCGGAGGGCATCTACGCGTTGCCCGTGCTCGTCCGCATCGAGCAGTGCAAGCAGCAGTGGCTATGGCGGCCCGTAGCGACGGCAATGGCGACAAGTGTGGTGGCCGGAGCTCGGTGGTGCACGGGCGCAGGGCTATGGCTCGCCCTCGAGGGAACCAGGTAGCTAGGCCGCATCTAGGGGGCCCAGGGAGCACGGTGGATAGCACAGCTGGGCGTGGTAAGCTCAGCGGTGAGCAGGAGGTCGGCCATGGCGGACGGCGGCCTCGGGAGCTCGTGGGGCGGTGGCTAGAGGAAGCTAGCGAGAGGGGGAGGTGAGGGGAAACGTAGGAGAGCTCACGGAGGGGCTAGCGGAGGAGACGACGAAGTCGGGGAAGCTCTGGACGCGCCGAATCGGTGGAGTCGATCTCCGGGCACCGGAGGTGAAGACGACGATGCTCCGGTCGACTGCGGCCTCCTCTGGTTGCGTGCGTCGCGTGGGTAGCTTCACGGGGTCAGGGCGGAGCTCAGGGATGCATAGTGGGAGCGAGGGGGTGGCTGTGGCCCCGGTAACGGCGTCGGCGGCGATGGGCTCCGCTTGGGCGCGTGCAGGGAGGGAAGCAGAGGAGGGAACGGGGTCCAGGGGAGGAGAGGGGAGGTGCAGGGGGCGAGGGGAAGTGCGTGGCGTCACCAGAGGGCTCGGGGAGGAAGCAGGAGGTGGCCAGAGCAGGGTGGAGGTGGCGCGCACGGCGGCGTCGCGGTGTCCGCGTCCTTCTGGCGAGGAGGAAGACGACAGGGGAGTAGCGGTGGCGGGCTGGGCCGTGCTGCTGGGCCAGGTGGGCTACCAGGTGAGCGCCAGGTAAGGTTTCTCTCCTCTCTTTTATTTCTATTCTGTTTTATATTTTCCTATTTCTGCAATTTGTTTTTGATTTGTTTTAAAATATCAAATCATTTTATAAAATCCTGGAAATAATTATGGGTACTTTCTGAATTATTTCAGTGACCCTTATCAATTTCCAACATTTATTTGAGCATTTAAATTATTTATAGTATTTAAATGCCCAAAGTCA
>NC_041383.1:147412776-147415423 GCF_002162155.2 Triticum dicoccoides | reverse complement strand
GTCGCCGTCGACGGCCGCCTCGTCGCCGGATCCGGTGGATCGAGACGAGATCCACCGGTCCCTCCATCCAAACGCGCCTGCCCCATCCCCGGATCTCTCCGTCCCGGATCCCTCCGTCCCGCGTTGACTTTCGCGGAGGTAAAAATCCACCAAGTCCCCAGATCTGTAACATTTTCGTGCCCTGTTTGACCTGCCATAACTCTATGCATACTACTCCGTTTCGTGCGTGTAAGATGTTGAATTGTTCGACTCAACGAGTACTTCATTTCCTTCCATTGCACCATGTTCATTTGAGTACATCTTGATGCCCGAATCATCGTTGTAAGAGTGCTAGTGATGTTAATCTGCTAAAACTGTTATAACATGCTCATTTGTCATTTTTGCCATGTTTGATGTGTGCATCCTATGAACATGAGCTCTACATGTGTTTTGATCTATGCCATGCCATCTTTCCAGTGGTGCCATCCATGTATTTTTGTGACTTGTGTAGTGAGTGCATCAAGCTTGTTAAGTGGGGTACTTGTTGTTGCTGTTTTCCTGACTGATTCTGTTATACTCCCTCCGTTCCTAAATATTTGTCTTTCTAGAGATTTCAACAAGTGACTACATACGAAGCAAAATGAATGAATCTACACTCTAAAATATGTCTATATACATCTGTATGTAGTCACTTGTTGAAATCTCTAGAAAGACATCTAATTAGGAACGGAGGGAGTATTTTGTTGCTATGTAAACCTGCTGCTACAAGTCATTATATGCATAATCTGGAGATGTTCACTAAGGATGATTTGTTATACATGTCTTGCTATATTCATTCATGCCCCTGGTTGCATTTATAGCCTGCTGTAACATGTTGTTATCTTGCTCCAAACTTGCTAAATAATGTTGCTGTCAGCCTGTTAACATGAAGTTCAGTTTTGTCCATGTCCTTTTCTAGTGATCCATGTACCCTATGAATTTTCTCTTGCCATGCTTAGCTTCATAAACATGTCTTCTTACTGTTGGTCACCTTGCCATGCCATGTATTGCTCTGTAGTGAGTGGTTCAAGCTCACCAACATGCCTACTTATTGTTGTTCCTGCCATGTATGAATCTGTCATATTACTTCCATGTTTACATGGGTGCCAACATATTTTCTGTGCCCTTTTGGCTCATGGTCAGTAAGGGACTTTTGTTCTATGCAATTAGTAGATTTATGCCATGCCTTTGTTTTCCATGATAAGTTCATGTAGGTTGTTGTTTGATAGCTCTAAACATTGCAACCTGATGGTATTTCTGCAAAGTCTGAAACTGTTATTATTTGCCATCTTACCATGTGTTTTGGAGCATGTTCTAGTGATTTCTGGAGTTAGCTCAGTGTTCATGTTTTGTCATGCTTTACCTGTACATCACGACCATGCCTTTTGTTATCATGTTGGGGTGCTGTAGCATATTGTTTTGATGCTTGCAATATGCCTAGTTGCTGTTTTGGACAGATTGTTGTTATGTCTTGTATAGAGTGTATGTGTTGAACCGTTGCTTCGTTCTGAGTGTGCTCTATATGAAACTTGCTTGTTTTTGCATGTAGTTTCATTTTATCATGTTGCATCCTTGTTTTGAGGTGTTTGCTTGATGTTTGTATACTTTTTGCATCAATGCCATGTTTAACTTGTTTTGCTCATATCTTCTAGGTCGTAGCTCCAAATCTAATGAACTTTATATGTAACTTGACTAGAATCTCATGTAGATCATCTTGGTGCATCTTAACTTGCTGTTTAACAACTTGAACATAAGGTTTATTCAGATCTAGACCTATTTCGAAACTTGCATATGAGGACTTACCGGATTTGTTATATGTTATTTCCGGCCTCATTTAAACTTGCTTTGATGTGTTGCTCTTGTTTGCATCGTCTCTTGCCATGAGTAGCTTCATGTAGCTTTGTCATGCATCATGCTTGGTTGTGCATCAAGTCATGTCTATGTGTGGTGTGTTTACCATGTTGTGTGCTTCTTCTTGATAGTTCTCGTTTCGTTGCGATCGTGAGGATGCGTTCGTCTACGTGTGGTTCGTCTTCGTGGCTTCATCTTCTTCATGGACTCGTTCTTCTTCCTAGAGGGATTTCAGGCAAGATGACCGCTACCCTGGATCTCACTACTATCATTGTTATGCTAGTTGCTTCGTTCTATCGCTATGCTGCGTTACCTATCATTTGCTCTTCAAGCCTCCCAAATTGCCATGACCCTCTAACCTTTGACACCCTTCCTAGCAAACCGTTGCTTGGCTATGTTACCGCTTTTGCTCAGCCCCTCTTATAGTGTTGCTAGTTGCAGGTGAAGTTGAAGATTACTCCATGGTGGACAGGGTTTTGTTGGGATATCACAATATCTCTTATTTAATTAATGCATCTATATACTTGGTAAAGGGTGGAAGGCTCGGCCTTATGCCTGGTGTTTTGTTCCACTCTTGCTGCCCTTGTTTCCGTCATACCGGTGTTATGTTCCCGGATTTTGCGTTCCTTACGCGGTCGGGTGATTTATGGGACCCCCTTGATAGTTCGCTTTGAATAAAACTCCTCCAGCAAGGCCCAACCTTGGTTTTACCATTTGCCTCACCACCACCTACATTTCCCTTGGGAGTAATTAACCCAAGGGTCATCTTTATTTTTAG
>NC_041383.1:147409110-147412604 GCF_002162155.2 Triticum dicoccoides | reverse complement strand
AGTGCTTGTCTAAGTGTTGGTCCGAACCGGGCAGACTGCGGGGCCACCTTGGGGCAACTCGAGGTCTGGTTTTACTCGTAGGCTGACCTATCCGGTGTTGCCCTGAGAACGAGATATGTGCAGCTCCTATCGGGATTGTCGGTGCATCGGGCGGCTTTGCTCGTCTTGTTTTATCATTGTCGAAATGTCTTGTAAACAGGGATTCCGAGACTGATCGGGTCTTCCTGGGAGAAGGTATATCCTTCGTTGATCGCGAGAGCTTATCATGGGCTAAGTTGGGACACCCCTGCAGGGTATAAACTTTCGAGAGCCGTGCCCGCGGTTATGTGGCAGATGGGAATTTGTTAATGTCCGGTTGTAGATAACTTGACACCAGATCCGAATTAAAATGCATCAACCGTGTGTGTAGCCGTGATGGTCTCTTCTCGGCGGAGTCCGGGAAGTGAACACAGTTTCTGTGTTATGATTGACGTAAGTAGGAGTTCGGGATCACCTATTGATCATTACTAGTTGACGACCGTTCCTTTTGCTCCTCTTCTCGCTCTCATTTGCGTATGTTAGCCACCATATTATGCTTAGTCGCTGCTGCAACCTCACCACTTTACCCCTTCCTTTCCCATTAAGCTTTGCTAGTCTTGATACCCATGGTAATGGGATTGCTGAGTCCTCGTGGCTCACAGATTTCTACAACAACAGTTGCAGGTACAGGTTATGCGATGATCTTGACGCGAGAGTGATGTTTGCTTGTTTGGAGTTCTTCTTCTGCTTCTTCTTCGATCAGGGTATAGGTTCCAGGTCGGCAACCTGGGCTAGCAGGGTGGATGTTGTTTGTGCTTCTGTTTGTGTTTCATCCGTAGTCGGATGTTGCTCTTATGTAATATGATGTTGTATTCGTGTGGCATTGTATGCCTCTTGTATGTATCCCCATCTATTATGTAATGTTGATGTAATGATATCCACCTTGCAAAAGCGTTTCAATATGCGGGTCTATCCTTGGTGGGACCTTCGAGTTCCTTTTGGATAGGGTCGCATATTGGGCGTGACAGGGCAAAAGTGCTCTTGTCCAGGTTCCACCTCGAGACGGCGGCACTTCGTCCCGAAAGTCCTCTCCCTATTTTTTCTAGGTCAAAATGACTTATCTACCACAAGGGTGCACCAGAGGTGAGCCTGGGTGAGCACAACCCACCATGGCGCGCCTGGGCTCCCTGGCGCACCCAGGTGGGTTGTGCCCACCTAGTGGGCCCCCCCTCTGGTACTTATTGACTCCACAAATTCGTATTTATTCCATAAAAAATCCTTGTAAAGTTTCAGCTCGTTTGGAGTTGTGCAGAATAGGTAACCTGATGTAGCTTTTTCAGGTCCAGATATCCAGCTGCCAGAATTCTCCCCTCTTGTGTATACCTTGCATATTACGAGAGAAAAGGCATTAGAATCACTCCAAAAAGCATTATTATGCAATAAAACAACATAAAATAACAGTATGTAAACATGATGCAAAATGGACGTATCATGCGCCGCCTCCTTCTTGAAGGTGTCGGCTTGGGCAAGGTGGGAATGTGTTATGGTGCTGAGCAGTGGTGGTTGGGTTTGTTGCGTCTTCGGCGATGGATTTCGAGCATGGCTCTTTGTCTCTGAATTAGTGTAGGTCCGCTGTCCTCTCGATTTGGCCGTTGACCGATCTATGCATGCTTGCTTAACGTCTTTGCCTTGGGCAGGGAGGGGATAGGGATCCTCTCCGTTGCGTTGGCAGCAACCAGATGCGGTGGCAAGGTCACGAAGCTGATTTATGCGGGTTGATCTGATTCCAGTTGTGGATGCTCCATCTTCTCCTCTCTGTTTGTTTGTTCAATGACAGCTCCCTTATGCAGTTTTTGCTCTTCGTGCTTGTATCATTGAGCCGCGATGTGGACTTTCATCTGGTATCCTTCGTGCAGCGGCGTATCGAGATGAGTATCTCCCTTGGTGCCCAGAATCATGTCCATTCCTTGCTCTAGGAGGGGCAATTCCATCTTTTGACGGTCCGGCGCCTTTCGAGCCAAGGCGAGGGGCAAGGGTCTCCTCCGGATTTGGAGAGGAGCATCATGTTTTTGTGATGTGCACCTTCTAGGGTAGATGAGGGCACGGTGCGACGTTGGGTATCGGCCCCGTCCGAAGTTCCTCTCTGTTTGCCCTACTGGTTTAAGTTCACTCGGAGGACTCCGTCGACTACAAGCTAGCGCTTATTCTGTTATGCTCCTAAGGGCGTGTAGTTTTTGGTGCTTGTAAGCTGCTTCGGCAACACTGTGTATCTGCAGTTTGTTTTTCTTTTCTGTTTCCAGTTGGTTGTAATGGTGGCCTGGTGTAATCCCTGGCCGGTTGATGGCTTTGTTAATTCAAACTCAGGCTCTTCTTGAGCCCCCGTTCTAAAAAACTAGAAAACTCAGGTAACTTCCTGCCATATACATGTCATAGTCTCATTGAGTACAGGACTTGCCTGAGGTTATGATATTTTGACTCCTGCCAGTCTTGGAATGCTTTGATTGGCCACCGTTGAAACTTCTTCCCCATTGACATAACTTAGGTTCAAAGTGCTCTGCCTTATGCAATATACTACCAACACCCGATATGAACTGTGTAGTAGATCAGGCGATTTTATCAGGAGCACAAAAAATGAAAATTAGAGATTTCTGAGTCGATTTCTGTAAGATGGTCCGGCATTACTATCATTGGGAATCGAGAGAAGTGCATATTACACCCCTCAACTCCAGGCCTAGTCTAATATACACCCCCTCAACTCCAATACCGTCTAATTTACACCCCAACTCTCAAAACCACGCGAAATTCAACCCTCCCCTCCCCGTTGACCGGTTTTGACCCAGTTGACCGATTTTGACATGTTGACTGGGTGAACAGTAAATTAAAAAGAAATAAGAAATAAAAAAATTCAAAAAATAATTTCGATTTTCACTAAGTGAACAGTAATTTGAAAAAAGTTTTAAATAAAAAATTCAAAAAAAAATTGATTTCTAAAAAAAATATTTTATTTGTCCAGGTGGACAGTATTCAAAAAAATAATAATAACACAAAAAATTACAGCTTGTTCGGACATCTGAGTAGCTCTCAACAAAAAAGACAAATGTGACGTCTGTGAAACAGTTAATTGTTCGTGTACTGTTCGGGCCGATTTTTATTTTTATTTTTTGTTGAGAGACCACTGAAATGTCCAAACAATCTGAAAATTGGCACGGACATCACGCACTGAAAAATCGTCCATGCAAAAAAAATTGGATTTTTTTGAAAAAATTTATTAATTTTTTTATTTACTATTCGCCCGGTAAAAATCAAAACTGTTTGTTGAATTTTAGTTCCAATTTTTTTTAATTTACTGTTCACCCTTTGAAAAAACGAATTTATGTTTTACTTACTGTTCACCTAGTGAACAGGTCAAAACTGGTCAAGTGGGTCAAAACCGGTCAATGG
Source organism: Triticum dicoccoides (assembly GCF_002162155.2). Classification (NCBI taxonomy): domain Eukaryota; kingdom Viridiplantae; phylum Streptophyta; class Magnoliopsida; order Poales; family Poaceae; genus Triticum; species Triticum dicoccoides. The sequence goes on along the minus strand of NC_041383.1, from coordinate 147,409,145 downwards.
GGAGGGGAGGTTTGAATTTTGGCCGGTTTTGAGAG
>NC_041383.1:147312695-147408562 GCF_002162155.2 Triticum dicoccoides | reverse complement strand
AGTTATGCGTAGGGCGTAGCTATGGTTGCCAAACTTTCAAGTGGTACCAGTGACAGTAGAACTGAACCTAATTGTTGTTGTTGCTTAAGTAATTCAGAGATCCCGGTGTTGCATTCTACTAACAACGTATCAAAGTACTTATGAATACATTGTTTTGTTTTTGATATTGAGGATGTAGACACAAACTCAGTCACTCCCAGATTTTTTTTAACAGCGGGTAAAACCGAATTTATAAGAAATAAAGGGAAAAGACAAAACACACACACACACACACACACACACACACACACACACACACACACACACATGAACTAAATTAGGCAGACATTTTCAGTCATGATCAAGCAGAGCAAATGAATAAGCAAAATTAATGTTCCATGGCCGAATTGGAACCAACGGAAAAGAGTACGGGGATGGTGGTACCGGGAGGCACAACAGAACAACTTGAATGCCACAGACAGACGATGGTGGCCAAATGTTATAGGGCTTGTTGTACTAGCAGCAGTGAGTTATCTTCTTCAGTCTTCACCCTCCGATGGTGCTCCCAAATGCCGGAGCTCTGCCAGTTACAGTGGTGAGCATGTTGGCGGCGAAAGCCAAACCCGTCAAAGTATTTTGCATAACTATGTTCGCTACGTATAACTGGAGATCAAGATTTGGACTGTTATGGGGGCTACAGAAATTCATGATTAAAGATCATCAAGCACTTGTTATCACTGGGATTGACACTACTTTCAGTCACGAGCAAGCATGCAGAAAACAAAGTAACAAGATTACGGATCAAAGGGTAAATGGAGCGAATGGAAAGGTCCGGATGCAGTGGTAACCGGAATCCTGGACAGACGACGGTGGCTGAGGGTGCGGTATTGCAAAGCCTGCCCGTCCAACTCATACGTCTCGGGCAATGTCAGCGCTCTGCTAATTAGTGCCGCCAGCGTTGCCGCTGCGGCCGGAGCCTGGGCCGGTCGAAGCGCTGTCTATCCATCAGCAACGAAAAAGCCAGTCGTGCATGTTCAATACGTGCACTGGGGCAGAGCCGGTCGACGACGGAGAAGACGACCACGCCGTCGCTGCCGTTGTCCTGTTGTCCGAACCGCGCCGCTGATGCACTCCGTCCCCAACCCGATCCACCCCAGCTCTCCTGTCATCACGGTCACTCCGACAGTGCTTGAGCAAGACATGCGCGCAGAAGTACTTCAAACGGCGCGCCACGGGCGCACCCCAACCGCTAGTGTTCTTGCATCAGCCCACAACGGAGGCTGACGTACAAATACAAAAGACGAGAGAATGTCGCCCCTGTATTAGCATCTGTATATATAACTAAAAAGTAAGAAGGCATCCCTCAACGTCCGCCCGGGATAGCGGCCTTCAGGCAGCTCGACCTCCAAAACGCTCCAATCCTTAGACTGCCTTTTGACTTGTATAAACTTTTAAGATAGTTGCTTATTTAACTGAACTGAATTTGCATGTAAACTGTCGCTTCATGTATGGAGAAATGTATTTTTCTCAGTTGTACTGAGCATGTCAGAATGCATAGAAAATAATAGTAGTATGTAACTTGTCTCATAGTATTAAAATGCACGGAAATTAACAAAACAACGGAAATGGTCATAACATGTAGAAACCATATTCTATCACATTACATCAAGGATCTTCAGCTATAACTGAAACATAAAATTTACAGAGTCACGGCTTGCTCTCTAACTGCTCTTACAGCCTCTTCTTCACCTTTGTTCCCAATGTTGTGATTGACCCCTATCTCTAAAGCTGCGGTCACATTTGACCGCATGCACACCAGGTTAAAATATTTTACACGAGAAACATAAAATGTAATTATTCTAGAACTCAGAAATTGAGATTTATGTTTTCAGATGCAAGCAGCTCGCTAAGGAAACAAAATATTAGACTACCCTAATTGCTCGACTCACAGTTCAAAGAGAAACAATTGTTCAACCAAATATTATAATTTCTTACAGATAGGAAATAGACCAGGATGCAAGAGTAATCGGAATCGAATCAAAACAAGATTATTCAGAGCACCCACTTGACATCGATGCGATTGAATACGTAACGAGTGCGCTTGTGCTGGACCATCCGGAGGCCGTCTTGGCCACGCTCCATCTCTATGCCGGTAAGAACAGCAAACTGCTTGCCCATTTCAACATCTCCAAAGAGCTTGGCCACGCAAAACCTGTTGTCACCCATGTTGATGAGCCTGAAAAACAGAGGGTACCAATTCTTCTCGCCAGGCAGGGTGGCATTGTCCCAGACGTGCTGCCATGTGGGTGCTTGGCCATCCATGTCCATGGTGGAGAGGTCCACAGCGCATAGGTGGTGAGGTTTTCTGCCGGCCGTGAAGCCCAACCATATGCCCAGTTCGGGAACATGCTCGGCTCTCCCATAGAACGGCAGTTCCCACTCCCCAACTTGCTTCCACACGTCCAGGTGCTTCCACCTAAGATGGTGGGTAGAATCGAAGCACCACGTGTCAAAGCAGTGGGTGCCGATCTTGTCGGACGATATGCAGATAGTGGTACAGCCATTGGCGTCCTTGATTGTTGTGTGGGAGTTAATCATGGAGGGCTGGTATCCAGGTTCACGGACAAATGGAGGAGGAGGAAGAAGCCGCCAATCCCAGCCCTTGTTAGGGACGTTGCCATCATTGGACAGGCCCTTGTACTCAAGAACCTCGAAGCAGGAGCGGGGGTGCTCGCTTCGGTCGGGTACAAACCGAGCCTGGGCAACAGCTTGACCAGGATACCTGTGCAAGACGTAGAGGCTATCCTGCCCGCTGCCTGGGTGGGTGACGGAGAAGCTCACTGGGCTCGTGCCTTTGGCCTGGGAGAGGTTGGGCAGCGCGAGATAGAGAGACTTGTCGGCGTCGAACATGGCGGTGTGGCCAGCCTTGTTGGAGTTGACGATCCGACCCTCGCCGCTGCGGGGTGCGAGGAGCTCGAACCATTCCAGGCCAGGAAACAACACACCGACGGGGGACGGATCGAAGCTCGTGATCGGGTCAGGCAGCCGCCGCAAGGTCTTGTATTTCTTCTTCTCGTCGTTTGCTGACTCTTCTGCTTCTTTTATTGACGGGTAGAAAAGATGCTTGGCCGCTTCGATGCGGCGCAGCGAATAAACGCCGTCGGAATTCTGCGCTACCAGATTCACAAAACGCCGGCGTAACATGATCGCCGATCTGCCAACAAAATCCGTCTAATTAGAGAGAAAACAGATAAAACTGCGGGAGTGAGAACCCCTACATCAGGCGCCAAGCAGGGGGAAGGCTTCCGCTGAGTAATACCTGAAACAGATGATCGACAGGGCTCGCACTTCGCAGCAAGGTCTTGCGTGTAGGGATGGGGTAGACGATGTACCGTGTGCTGGGGCGGGTGGAGGAGAACGCCTGCGGCGGCGGAATGGGAAGGGTGGGAGAAGGGAAGCTAGGTCTTGCCAACTTGCCTCTTTTATATATAGCAGTGACTCCTCACTTCGGGCCAGGCCGTGAGGCTATTGCAGGCCTGGGCCGGGCCGAAAAAATAGACCCAGGTCCATACATGCCTTTCCCTCGGGGGAAAAAACTGCTATACATAGAGAGCTCCTGTATTCGGGAGCTCCCGTATTCATGACTTAAGAGAAAATGTTAACAAATTTCTAAAAATGTTCAAGATTTCAAAAAAAATGTTCACAATTTCAAAACAAATTCATGATTGCGAAATAATGTCCGTTAGTTTTAAAAATGTTCATGATTTTGAAAGAATGTTCGTGATTTAAGAAAAAATGCTCATAATTTCAGAAAAATTGTTCATGGTTTTAGAAAAATGTTCACTTTTTGAAAAAATGTTCACGATTTCAAAACATTGTTCATGAGTTTTAAAAAATGTTCACAATATCGAAAATGTTCACCATTTCAGAAAAAGTTTATGATCAAATAGAAATGTTCACGAATTTGCAAAAGCAAAACCTCAATTTTAGAAAACATTAAATACCTAAAAAATGTTCATCACTAAAAAATCACGAATTTAAAAAAAATGCAAATTTAAAACAAGAATAAAAATAAAAAAATAAAAACAAAATTCGAAAAAAGGAAAAGATAGAAAAAACCGAAAAAAATAAAACAAAAACAGAAAACCCGGTTTCGGGGAGGTTGAGGTGAAACCCCGGATGGGCCAGCCCACAGAAATAGCAGTGCGCGTGGGGCGCACGCGCTATGTCGCTTGGCAGCGACCTACGCGCTATATAGGAAGCGCAATCCCCCGGGAAAAAACTACTATATACAGCTAGCTGGATCTCCGTGCTGGCCTTTTTTTAGAAAAGGAGAAATACCCCCGGCCTCTGCATCTGGACGGTGCATACGGCCATATTATTAATTATTAACACAAGACCTTACAAAATCGTACAACAGTAAGACCAAAGCCATCGTCTAAGCAACATCTGTCACTACTCCTATCCAGTTGATGAAGGGGCGCTGATAGTCTGGGCCTAATACCAAACAAAGCTCGCAGCCAAACCTAACATCTAAGACTTGAGGTCCCAACCAGGACGCCTGCCGGGTATGAGGCCGCTAAGGGAGTCCTGGATTAGGGGCTCCTCGGACAGCCGGACTGTATACTTTGGTCGGACTGTTGGACTATGAAGATACAAGATAGAAGACTTCGTCCCGTGTCCGGGTGGGACTCTCCTTTGCGTGGAAGGCAAGCTTGGCGATTTGGAGTATATAGATTTCCTTCTCTGTAACCGACTCTGTGTAACCCTAGCCCCCTCCAGTGTCTATATAAACCGGAGGGTTTGGTCCGTAGGAAAGGAACAACAAATCATAATCATAGGCTAGCTTCTAGGGTTAGCCTCCTCGATCTCGTGGTAGATCAAATCTTGTAATACTCATATCATCAAGATCAATCAAGCAGGAAGTAGGGTATTACCTCCATAGAGAGGGCCCGAACCTGGGTAAACATCGTGTCCCCGGCCTCCTGTTACCATTAGCCTTAGACGCACAGTTCGGGACCCCCTATCCGAGATCTGCCGGTTTTGACACCGATATTGGTGCTTTCATTGAGAGTTCCACTGTGACGTCAAAGGATAAGGTTGATGGCTCGCCTTGTTATCAAGGACAACATCACCTCCGGGGGAGCCTTGGCCTCGGTCCAAACCCTCTGGCAAGGCGGTTTCATCATGACCGCCCGCTCGGCCGTTGAGCCCACGATGACCTCTCGGGTCATCGAGAATCGTCTCCGCATCAGCTCAGAACTTGCCGAGCAGATGGATCCGACGGAGCTATCGTCTTTGAACGAGCTCTTAGATCGCATCGCCGCCCTGGGAGTCGCTACAGACTACGACCAGATTGGGCTTAAACCCGATCAGAGGAAAATTAATTCCCCTTCGGTCACCCATCAGATAGCGGTGGTGGAGGAGCAAAGCAATAACTCTCCTCCCATACTAAGGACGGACTATGTCCAGATTATCGAGCTCACCGAGCTGGATACCCGTTCGCGAGAAGAAGTGCCCCAAGTCCCGGACTTAGAACCGGACTGTGGGTCCAAAAAGTTGGGTAATATCCTGGAAGCCGGATTGTTAAATTCGGAAGCCCTTCAAGCTCTGGGTCTCAGACCGGGTCGGGATTCGGATTTAAATCCACCCACCCGCCCACATGCAAGTGATCTTTCCCATATCAGACAACAACCCCAAGAAACAGTACATCACTTTTGGGCCAGATTCCTCCTTGTAATGAAAAAGGTTAAGGATTGTCGCGAGGAAGACGCAATCTCGTTCTTTTGCAGAAATTGCTCGGACAAGGGAATTCTTAACGCCATAAGACGCCGTCGCATATCACACTTCGCTGACTTGGCGGCCATAGTACAGAAGTATTGCGCAATGGAAAGCGTCTGGAAAACCCAGGCATCCTTTTGGGACCCACTGGCTCTCACTAAACCCCTCGTCCGAACAAAAAGGGTGTACCCTCATCAGTCACCCTATCCAATCATGAAGAAGCCGAAGCCCACTACAGGGTGCGGAACTATATTGGAGGGATAGCTCAATAGGTGATGTCTACTACACAACCTTCTTCTTGTAGACGTTGTTGGGCATGTAAGTGCACAGGTTTGTAGGACAGTAGCAAATTCCCCTCAAGTGGATGACCTAAGGTTTATCAATCCGTAGGAGGCGTAGGATGAAGATGGTCTCTCTCAAACAACCCTGCAACCAAATAACAAAGAGTCTCTTGTGTCCCCAACACACCCAATACAATGGTAAATTGTATAGGTGCACTAGTTCGGCGAAGAGATGGTGATACAAGTGCAAAATAGATAGTAGATATAGGTGTTTGTAATCTGAAATAATAAAAACAGCAAGGTAACAAGCGATAAAAGTGAGTGTAAACGGTATTGCAATGATAGGAAACAAGGCCTAGGGTTCATACTTTCACTAGTGCAAGTTCTCTCAACAATAATAACATAGATAGATCATATAACAAGCCCTCAATATGCAACAAAGAGTCACTCCAAAGCCACTAATAGCGGAGAACAAACGTAGAGATTATGGTAGGGTACGAAACCACCCCAAAGTTATTCTTTCGGATGGATCTATAAAAGAGTTCGTACTAGAATAACACCTTAAGACACAAATCAACCAAAACCCTAATGTCGCGTAGATACTCAATTGTCACCTCAAGTATCCGTGGGCATGATTATACGATATGCATCACACAATCTCAGATTCATCCAACCAACATAAAAGTACTTCAAAGAGTGCCCCAAAGTTCCTACCGGAGAGTCAAGAACGTGTGCCAACCCCTATGCATAGGTTCCCAATGTCACGAAACCCGCAAGTTGATCACCAAAACATACATCAAGTGGCACATGATATCCCATTGTCACCACAGATAATCATGGCAAGACATACATCAAGTGTTCTCATAAAAGACTCAATCCGATAAGATAACTTCAAAGGGGAAACTCAATTCATCACAAGAGAGTAGAGGGGGAGAAACATCATAAGATCCAACTACAATAGCAAAGCTCAGGATACATCAAGATTGTGCCATAGAGGAACACGAGAGAGAGGGATCAAACACATAGCTACTAGTACATACCCTCAGCCCCGAGCGTGAACTACTCCCTCCTCGTCATGGATAGCGCCGGGATGATGAAGATGGCCAGTGGTGATGGGTTCCCCCTCCGGCAGGGTGCCGGAATGGGCTCCCGAGAGGTTTTTGGTGGCTACAAAGGCTTGCGGCGGTGGAATTCCCGATCTATCTTCTGTTCTATAAGTTTTAGGGTATGTAGGTATATATGGGTGCAAGGGGTACGTCGGTGGACCTCCGGGGTGCTCACGAGGCAGGGGGCGCGCCCAGAGGGGTAGGGCACGCCCCCACCCTTGTGGGCAGCCCGGGACTCCCTTACGTGCACTCCAAGTCTATCAAGTGGGTTTCCTTCCAAAATTAACTTCTCTAGTTGATTTCCTTCCGTTTTGACTCCGTCTGATATTCCTTTTCCTCGAAACACTGAAATAGGCATAAAACATCAAATCTGGGTTGGGCCTCTGGTTAATAGGTTAGTCCCAAAAATAATAAAAAAGTGAATAATAAAGCCCATAATCATTCAAAACAGATAATATACTAGCATGAATGCTTCATAAATTATAGATACGTTGGAGACGTATCAGCATCCCCAAGCTTAATTCCTACTCGTCCTCGAGTAGGTAAATGATAAAAGAAAGAATTTATGAAGTGTGAATGCTAGAGGTGCACAAGTTTGATCAATGATAATTTCAATCACCTTTACTAGCATCATTATAGGTCATAACAATACTTCATCTCATAAAACTTTTCACGGTAAAGTAACAAGCAATTCACATATCAAAGCATAGACCATAAACTTTCTTCAAAAACTAGCAAACTTCATTCTTAGTCATCAAACAATTGCAATTCATCTTACTTTCAGGAAGAGTCTATGTCAGAGCTTTGATTTAGCAAACTTCACATACTCAACTATCATATAGTCTTCTACAATTGCTAACACTCACGCAATACTTGTGGTTATGAAGTTTTAATTAGACACAGAGAGAGATTGGGGCTTATAATGTTGCCTCCAAACGTATTCACCTTTGGGTGATGTCAACAATAATAGTTCATGCTAACGTGCATCCAATTGGATATATATATATCAGGATCACCCCACCACGAAGTGCTTGCCAAAGGATAAAATGAAAAAGGGAAAGGTGAAGATCACCTTGACTCTTGCATAAAGTAAAAGATAGGCCCTTCGCAGAGGGAAGCAGGGATTTGCAGAGGTGCCAGAGCTCTATTTTAAAATAGAGATAAATAATTTTGAGAGGTATGATCTCATTGTCAACATAACAACCAAGAGTTCCCAATATCTTCCATACTACATACATTATAGGCGGTTCCCACGCTGAATGGTAAAAGTTTATACTCCCCCAACCACCAACAAGCATCAATCCATGGCTTGCTCGAAACAACGAGTGCCTCCAACTAACAACAATCCTGGGGGAGTTTTGTTTAATTATTTTGATTTGATTTTGATCTTTTTGATCATGGGACTGGGCATCCCGGTTACCGCCACTTTCTCGTGAATGAGGAGCGGAGTCCACTCCTCTTGAGAATAACCCACCTAGCATGGAAGACACTGACAGCCCCTAGTTGCTACATGAGCAATTCGGGCATACAAAACAGATTATAATTTGAAGGTTTAGAGTTTGGCACATGCAAATTTACTTGGAACGGCAGGTAAATACCGCATATAGGTAGGTATGGTGGACACTCATGGCAAAAACTAGGTTTAAGGATATTTGGAAGCACAAGTAGTATCTCTACTTGGTGCTAGGAATTTTTTGCTAGCATGAGGGGGAAAGGCAAGCTCAACATGTTTGAATGATCCATGACAATATACTTTAACTAAGATGCGAGAAAACATAACCCATTACGTTGTCTTCCTTGTCCAACATCAACTCTTTAGCATGTCATACTTAATGAGTGCTCCCAATTATGAAAGATGTCTATGATAATATATTTATATGTGAAACCTCCCTTCCTTCAATATTCTTTCATGAATTGTTCGAATGACTAATACAATGCTTGCTAACTGTCAATAAATTTACAACCTCTACTTCTTAGATGTCAAGTCATTACTCCCCATGGGATAAGCAAAAGAGACATATATAATTTCATATTTATGACAATCAACTCATTCAACAATTTACTCATAGGATATAAGCGAAGCACATGAGTAAACGACAAACTACTCAAAAAGATATAAGTGGAGACCAATGAGTAGCTAAATAATTATGTAACTATGTGAAGACTCTCTCTCATAAAAGAATTTCAGATCTTGGTATTGTATTCAAGCAGCAAGCAAAACAAAATAAAATGACTTGCAAGGATAGCACAACTCATGTGAAGAAGCAAAAACTTAGGTTCAACCGATACTAACCGATAGTGGTTGAAGAAGAAAGGTGGGATGCCTACCGGGGCATCCCCAAGTTTAGATGCTTGAGACTTCTTGAAATATTATCTTGGGGTGCCTTGGGCATCCCCAAGCTTGAGCTTTTATGTCTCCTTAATTCCTCTCATATCATGGTTTTTCTATTTCTTATCAAAAGCTTCATTCACAACAAACTCAACAAGAACTCGTGAGATAGGTTAGTATAAACCAATGCAAAACCTTATCATATTCTACTGTAACAAATCACTAAAATTATTATTCAACATTGAATACTAAATGCCTCTGCATATTTAATACTCCTATCCTCAAATAGAATCATTAAACAAGCAAACATATGCAAACAATGCAACCATAACAGCAATCTGCCAAAACAGTACAGTCTATAAAGAATGCAAGAGTAACAATATTTCCCTGACTCCAAAAATTATGAACTAAAATTTGCACTGTAATAAATTTATCAGAGCTTAATATGCAAAAAGATTCAACGTTATACCATTCTCTAACTTTTCTAGGGAATTTTTGCAACAGCGGTAAACTTTCTGTTTTCAAACAGCAACATGTAAACTAGCAAAATAAGCATGGCAAAGGCTATCCTTGACTTTTTTATTGAAACTAAAGATGCAAAACATTATTCTAACTAACAGCAAGAAAAAACTAGCAAAATAAAATGATGCTCCAAGCAAAACACATATCATGTGGCGAATAAAAATATAACTCCAAGTAAAGTTACCGATGAACGAAGACGAAAGAGGGGATGCCATCCGGGGCATCCCCAAGCTTAGGCTCTTGGTTGTCCTTGAATATTACCTTGGGGTGCCTTGGGCATCCCCAAGCTTAGGCTCTTTCCACTCCTTATTCCATAGTCCATCGAATCTTTACCCAAAACTTGAAAACTTCAACCACACAAAACTCAACACAAAACTCGTAAGCTACGTTAGTATAAAAAAATAAAACCACCACTTAGGTACTGTACTGAACTCGTTCTAAATTCATATTGGTGTAATATATACTGTATTATAACTTCTCTATGGTTCATACCACTTAATACTAGCCATAGATGCATCAAAATAAGCAAACAACACATAGAAAACAGAATCTGTCAAAAACAGAACAGTCTGTAGTAATCTGTATCAAACGTATACTTCTGGCACCCCAAAAATTATGAAATATATTGCTGGACCTGAGAAATTTGTCTATTAATCATCTTCAAAAAGAATCAACCTAAAATCACTCTCCAGTAAAAAATGGCAGCTAATCTTGTGAGCGCTAAAGTTTCTGTTTTTTACAGCAAGATCATAGACTTCACCCAATTCTTCCCAAAGGCTCTACTTGGCATTTTATTGAAAAAAAAGCTATAAAACATGATTACTACAGTAGCATAATCATGTGTACACACAAAAAACAGTAAGGGTAAATATTGGGTTGTCTCCCAACAAGCGCTTTTCTTTAATGCCTTTTTAGCTAGGCATGATGATGTCAATGATGCTCACATAAAAGATAAGAATTGAAACATAAAGGGAGCATCATGAAGCATATGACTAGCACATTTAAGTCTAACCCACTTCCTATGCATAGGGTTTTGTGATCAAACAACTTATGGGAACAATAATCAACTAGCATAGGAAGGTAACACACGCATAACTTCAAGAATTTAAGCACATAGGGAGGAAACTTGATATTATTGCAATTCCTACAAGCATATGTTCCTCCCTCATAATAATTTTCAGTAGCATCATGAATGAATTCAACAATATAACCAGAACCTAAAGCATTCTTTTCATGATCTACTAGCATAGAAAATTTACTACTCTCCACATAAACAAAATTCTTCTCATTCGAAATAGTAGGAGTATCATAAGAGACTTGAACAGTAAAAATTGTTTCCACATTAAAAGAGTAATGTTCAGAAAAAGGGTAATCATAATCATGACAAGTTTTATAAATATAATCATCACTACTTTTTATACCATAAGTTTCATCACAATAATCATCATAAGTAGCAACTTCGTTCTCATCATAATCGATTGAAACCTCTCCCAAGATAGTGGAATCACTAAATAAAGTTGAAACTCTTCCAAATCCACTTTCATATTCATCACAATAAGATTCAACATCCTCCAAAATAGTGGGATCACTACTTCCTAAGGTTGACACTCTTCCAAACCCACTTTCATCAATATAATCATCATAAAGAGGCATGCTATCATCATAACAACTTTGCATATCAAAACTTGGGATGCTAAAAATATCATCTTCATTAAACGTAGCATCCCCAAGCTTGGGACAATCATTAATTTCAGCAAATATATTGTCAAATATTTCATCATCATCAAACATAGCTTCCCCAAGCTTGGGCCCTTTCATATCATAAGCATAATCAGTCTCATCATTAAAAATATGGATAGCACCAATAGTATAGCAATTATCATCATCACAAGTAGTAGTAGGAGCAATATCATTTGGGAGGGATACCTTTTTACCTTTGTTGCTCCTTCTTTTCTTTTTCTTCTTCACATTATGTCTAGGTTCAACCTTCCTCTTTGAGCTCCTTATTGATGAGATTGGCTGAATAGAAAGCTCCTCCTCGTTACCTGATTCATCATAAGAAATAATAGGAGGAGATTGGGAAGCCTCTTCCCTTTATTAGTATTCTCATCATCTTCCATTTGCTTTATTTTCTTTAGGTAATTGGCAATATAAGGATTTTCAATGCAATTCTCCGCACAATACATATAAATTTTCTCTATATCAAAATCAAGAATTTTATCAAGACTAAATTTTGGAATACCCTCAGTTATACGTTTCATTTCTTCATAACCCAAAATAAGGCTAAGCTCTTTATGATGCTCAAGGGTAATCAAATTATCACAATATTTGGACACGACTTGATCATGAAACAAATAGCATTGGAGCTTTAAATGACCATGTTCATTGCAAAGTTCACAAGGAGCGGGAAAAATATTGAATCTTTCAGCACATTCATCTAGCTCTTCTTGCAACAATTTGGTTTCTAAGTACTTATGCCTCTTGCAATTAATATCTTCTCTATTTGGTGTGTTCATACAAACATGCACTCCACAAAAGTTGACATGCTCATAAGAGATATTTTCATCATAACTAGTGCAATCATTATTAGCATTATGGATAGAGTAAAATTCACTGGTGGTCATCGTATTTGTCTCACTGTTTCACTTTGGTCCTTGTACTTAAGAACTTAGTCAATACGGTCACTATATACATATATTGATGGTTATACGGTCACCACTAAACGTACAGCTTTGTATTTTATCTAAGTTGACCGGTCAACTCTCCAACCCACGCAGGCCCCACCTGTCAGTGAATAGAAAAGCGATAAAGAGATCATTAAAATTATGGACCAGCGGAGTTTCGAACTAAAACCTCCCGATGTTGCTTCGCCCGCGATAGCCACTGAGCGCGCAACACATTGAGCCATATACTAGAGCGTTATTCTTTATACAAAATTGAACACAGGCACGCAACGCATGGCATGGCACACACAATGACTCGTTTTTTTTATTATTATTTTGAAAACCGCATGATCACTATAAAGTATATTGTACATGATTCTGTTTTTTTACGGCTCGTATCAAAATATATTTCATAATAAAAATTTTACACACATCTATATACTTGTGTATATATATTTTCAGTTTTGTTTACCTTAAAATTTTAATTTTTGATTTTTAAAATGTGAAGTGCGAGAGCCAAAAAGCCTCACTCATTTATTAGCAATTTAGCATACTATAAACATAATCATCTTAATAATAATACAAGAGCGATTGATGATCCCCGCAAAATAAAGAGCGACAGCTGATGAGAAGAAAAACTAAATAGATGAAAGCAAAGTGTTTAAGATGGAGAAAGAGATAGAGGGAGAGATATCAAGAGAAAATGTGGTCTTGATTCATCGCGTGGGATGGTACTCGTTGGCGTGGAAGCTTTTTGGTACTGCGTGCTTCATTATTCTCCTTTTGTTTTAGGGAAGCATCATTATTTTCTTGATTAATACTGTTCATTGCTACATAGTATTTAAGATAGTGCAAACTGGTAAGCGCGTATATTAGGATATAATATATTCGCTCTGGCCGGTAACGGAAACGTGCGTACGTGTGAAGTGGTAAGCGCGCGTGAATCTGACTGTGAAGTCACTCGTTCGAATCGCCAACTCGCACAGAATTTTTATTCTTCTCTTTATTTCTTTCTTCTATTCACTGATCACTGACAAGGGGGACCCGCGTGAGGTGGAGAGTTGACCGGTCAACATAGATAAAATACGAAGCTGTACGTTTAAGCGGTGACCGTATAATCATCCACATGTGTATATAGTGACCATATTGACTAAGTTCTTAAGTATAAGGACCAAAGTGAACCAGTGAGACAAATATAATGACCACCTGTGAATTTTACTCTTATGGATATTTAAAGAATTCGTACTAACAACATTGCAATCATGCTCATCATTCAAAGATTTAGTGCCAAACAATTTAATGCATTCTTCTTCTAACACTTTGGCACAATTTTTCTTTCCATCATACTCATGAAAGATATTAAAAAGACGAAGCGTATGAGACAAACTCGATTCCATTTTTTGTAATTTTTTTTATAAATTAAACTAGTGATAAAACAAGAAACAAAAAGATTCGATTGCAAGATCTAAAGAGATATCTTCAAGCGCTAGCCTCCCCGGCAACGGCGCCAGAAAAGAGCTTGATGTCTACTACACAACCTTCTTCTTGTAGACGTTGTTGGGCCTACAAGTGCACAGGTTTGTAGGACAGTAGCAAATTTTCCTCAAGTGGATGACCTAAGGTTTATCAATCCGTAGGAGGCATAGGATGAAGATGGTCTCTCTCAAACAACCCTGCAACCAAATAACAAAGAGTCTCTTGTGTCCCCAACACACCCAATACAATGGTAAATTGTATAGGTGCACTAGTTCGGCGAAGAGATGGTGATACAAGTGCAAAATAGATAGTAGATATAGGTGTTTGTAATCTGAAATAATAAAAACAGCAAGGTAACTGTATGGGAACGTTGCAGAAAACAAAAAATTTCCTACTCGTTTCACCAAGATCATCTAGGAGTTCATCTAGCAACGAGTCATTGGATGCATCTACATACCTTTGTAGATCGCGCACGGAAGCGTTCAAAAGAACGGTGATGATGTAGTCGTACTCGACGTGATCCAAATCACCGATGACCAGCGCCGAACGGACGGCACCTCCGCGTTCAACACACGTACGGGGCGGGAGACGTCTCCTCCTTCTTGATCCAGCAAGGGGGGAGGAGAGGTTGATGAAGATCCAGCAGCACGACGGCGTGGTGGTGGATGCAGGGCGTCACAGCAGCAGGGTTTCGCCAAGACTACGAGGGAGAGACGTAACGGGGGGAGATGGAGGAGCCAGGGGCTGGTGTTAAATCCCTCCTCTTCCCCCCACTATATATAGGGGTGCCATGGGGGGGGGGCGCCGGCCCTAGTAGATGAGATCTACTAGGGGGGGCGGCGGCCAAGGGGAGGTTTCCCTCCCCCCCAAGGCACCTAGGGGTGCCTTCCACCACTAGGACTCTTCCATGGTGGAAACCCTAGGCGCATGGGCCTATAGGGGCTGGTGCCCTTGGCCCATATAGGCCAAGGCGCACCCCTACAGCCCATGTAGCCCCCCGGGACAGGTGGCCCCACCCGGTGGACCCCCGGGACCCTTCCGGTGGTCCCGGTACAATACCGATAACCCTGAAACTTGTCCCGATGCCTGAAACAGCACTTCCTATATATAATTCTTTACCTCCGGACCATTACGGAACTCCTCGTGACGTCCGGGATCTCATCCGGGACTCCGAACAACATTCGGGTTTCTGCATATACATATCTTCATAACCCTAGTGTCACCGAACCTTAAGTGTGTAGACCCTACGGGTTCGGGAGACAAGCAGACATGACCGAGACGACTCTTCGGTCAATAACCAACAGCGGGATCTGGATACCCATGTTGGCTCCTACATGCTCCACGATGATCTCATCGGATGAACCACGATGTCGAGGATTCAATCAACCCCGTACGCTATTCCCTTTGTCTATCGATATGTTACTTGCCCGAGATTCGATCGTCGGTATCCCAATACCTCGTTCAATCTCGTTACCGGCAAGTCACTTTACTCGTACCATAATGCATGATCCCGTGACCAGACACTTGGTCACTCTGAGCTCATTATGATGATGCATTACCGAGTGGGCCCAGTGATACCTCTCCGTCATACGGAGTGACAAATCCCAGTCTTGATCCATGTCAACCCAACAGACACTTTCGGAGATACCCGTAGTCTACCTTTATAGTCACCCAGTTACGTTGTGACGTTTGGCATACCCAAAGCACTCCTACGGTATCCGGGAGTTACACGATCTCATGGTCTAAGGAAAAGATACTTTGACATTGGAAAACTCTAGCAAACGAACTATACGATCTTGTGCTATGTTTAGGATTGGGTCTTGTCCATCACATCATTCTCCTAATGATGTGATCTCGTTATCAATGACATCCAGTGTCCATAGTCAGGAAACCATGACTATCTGTTGATCAACGAGCTAGTCAACTAGAGGCTCACTAGGGACATGTTGGTGTCTGTTATTCACACATGTATTACGATTTCCGGATAACACAATTATAGCATGAATAAAGACAATTATCATGAATAAGGAAATATAATAATAATGCTTTTATTATTGCCTCTAGGGCATATTTCCAACAGTCTCCCACTTGCACTAGAGTCAATAATCTAGTTACATTGTGATGAATCGAACACCCATGGAATTCTGGTGTTGATCATGTTTTGCTCTAGGGAGAGGTTTAGTCAACGGATCTGCTATATTCAGGTCCGTATGTACTTTACAAATCTCTATGTCTCCATCTTGAACATTTTCACGAATGGAGTTGAAGCGACGCTTGATGTGCCTTGTCTTCTTGTGAAACCTGGGCTCCTTGGCAAGTGCAATAGCTCCAGTGTTGTCACAGAAGAGCTTGATCGGCCCCGACGCATTGGGTATGACTCCTAGGTCGGTGATGAACTCCTTCACCCATATTGCTTCATGTGCTGCCTCCGAGGCTGCCATGTACTCCGCCTCACATGTAGATCCCGCCACAACGCTTTGCTTGCAACTGCACCAGCTTACTGCCCCACCATTCAAAATATACACGTATCCGGTTTGTGACTTAGAGTCATCCAGATCTGTGTCGAAGCTAGCGTCGACGTAACCCTTTACGACGAGCTCTTCGTCACCTCCATAAACGAGAAACATTTCCTTAGTCCTTTTCAGGTACTTCAGGATATTCTTGACCGCTGTCCAGTGTTCCTTGCCGGGATTACTTTGGTACCTTCCTACCAAACTTACGGCAAGGTTTACATCAGGTCTGGTACACAACATGGCATACATAATAGAAACTATGGCCGAGGCATAGGGGATGACGCTCATCTCTTCTATATCTTCTGCCGTGGTCGGACATTGAGCTGAGCTCAATTTCATACCTTGTAACACAGGCAAGAACCCCTTCTTGGATTGATCCATATTGAACTTCTTCAATATCTTATCAAGGTATGTGCTTTGTGAAAGACCTATGAGGCGTCTCGATCTATCTCTATAGATTTTGATGCCTAATATATAAGCAGCTTCTCCAAGGTCCTTCATTGAAATTTTTTTATTCAAGTAGGCCTTGATGCTGTCCAAGAGTTCTATATCATTTCCCATCAAAAGTATGTCATCTACATATAATATGAGAAATGCTACAGAGCTCCCACTCACTTTCTTGTAAACGCAGGCTTCTCCATAAGTCTGTGTAAACCCAAACGCTTTGATCATCTCATCAAAGCGAATGTTCCAACTCCGAGATGCTTGCACCAGCCCATAAATCGAGCGTTGGAGCTTGCACACTTTGTCAGCATTCTTAGGATCGACAAAACCTTCCGGCTGCATCATATACAATTCTTCCTTAAGGAATCCATTAAGGAATGCCGTTTTGACGTCCATTTGCCATATTTCGTAATCATAGAATGCGGCAATTGCTAACATGATTCGGACGGACTTCAGCTTCGCTACCGGTGAGAAAGTCTCATCGTAGTCAACCCCTTGAACTTGTCGATAACCCTTAGCGACAAGTCGAGCTTTATAGATGGTCACATTACCATCTGCGTCTGTCTTCTTCTTAAAGATCCATTTATTTTCTATGGCTCGCCGCTCAATGGGCAAGTCAGTCAAAGTCCATACTTCGTTTTCATACATGGATCCTATCTCGGATTTCATGGCTTCTAGCCATTTGTCGGAATCCGGGCCCGCCATCGCTTCTTCATAGTTCGAAGGTTCACCGTTGTCTAACAGCATGATTTCCAAGACAGGGTTGCCGTACCACTCTGGTGCGGAACGTGTCCTTGTGGACCTTCGAATTTCAGTAGGGGCTTGATCAGAAGTATCTTGATCATTGTCATTAACTTCCTCTCTAGTCGGTGCAGGCACCTCAGGAACATTTTCTTGAGTTGCGCCATTTTCCGGTTCAAGAGGTAATACTTCATCAAGCTCTACTTTCCTCCCACTTACTTCTTTCGAGAGAAACTCTTTCTCTAGAAAGGACCCATTCTTGGCAACAAAGATCTTGCCTTCGGATCTGAGGTAGAAGGTGTATCCAATAGTTTCCTTTGGGTACCCTATGAAGACGCATTTTTCCGATTTGGGTTCGAGCTTTTCAGGTTGGAGTTTCTTGACATAAGCATCGCATCCCCAAACTTTTAGAAACGACAGCTTAGGTTTCTTCCCAAACCATAATTCATACGGTGTCGTCTCAACGGATTTCGACGGAGCCCTATTTAAAGTGAATGCGGCAGTCTCTAAAGCATAGCGCCAAAAGGATAGCGGTAAATCGGTAAGAGACATCATAGATCGCACCATATCTAATAGAGTGCGATTACGACGTTCGGACACACCATTACGCTGAGGTATTCCAGGCGGCGTGAGTTGTGAAACTATTCCACATTTTCTTAAGTGTGTGCCAAACTCGTGACTCAAGTATTCTCCTCCACGATCTGATCGTAGAAACTTGATTTTCCTGTCACGTTGATTTTCAACCTCACTCTGAAATTCCTTGAACTTTTCAAAGGTTTCAGACTTGTGTTTCATTAAGTAGATATACCCATACCTACTTAAATCATCAGTGAGGGTGAGAACGTAACGATAGCCACCGCGAGCCTCAACACTCATTGGACCGCACACATCAGTATGTATAATTTCCAATAAGTCGGTTGCTCGCTCCATTGTTCCTGAGAACGGAGTCTTGGTCATTTTACCCATAAGGCATGGTTCGCACGTGTCAAATGATTCATAATCAAGAGACTCTAAAAGTCCATCAGCATGGAGCTTCTTCATGCGTTTGATACCTATGTGACCAAGGCGGCAGTGCCACAGGTATGTGGGACTATCATTATCAACCTTACTTCTTTTGGTACTCACATTATGAACATGTGTAGCATCACGTTCGAGATTCATAAAGAATAAACCATTCACCATAGGAGCATGACCATAAAACATATCTCTCATAAAAATGGAACAACCATTATTCTCAGATTTAAAAGAGTAGCCATCTCGAATTAAACGAGATCCCGATACAATGTTCATGCTCAAAGCTGGCACTAAATAACAATTATTAAGGTTTAAAACTAATCCCGAAGGGAGATGCAGAGGTAGCGTGCCGACGGCGATCACATTGACCTTGGAACCATTCTCGACGCGCATCGTCACCTCGTCCTTTGCCAGTTTCCGCTTATTCCGCAGCCCCTGCTTTGAGTTACAAATGTGAGCAACTGCACCGGTATCAAATACCCAGGAGCTACTACGGGCACTAGTAAGGTACACATCAATTACATGTATATCACATATACCTTTTGTTTTGTCGGCCTTCTTATCCGCTAAGTACTTAGGGCAGTTCCGCTTCCAGTGACCGCTTCCCTTGCAATAAAAGCACTCAGTCTCGGGCTTGGGTCCATGCTTTGGCTTCTTCCCGGCAGCTTGCTTGCCGGGCGCGGCAACCTCCTTGCCGTCCTTCTTGAAGTTCTTTTTACCCTTGCCTTTCTTGAACTTAGTGGTTTTATTGACCATCAACACTTGATGTTCTTTCCTGACTTCTACCTCTGCTGATTTCAGCATAGCAAATACTTCAGGAATGGTCTTTTCCATCCCCTGCATATTGAAGTTCATCACAAAGCTCTTGTAGCTTGGTGGAAGCGACTGGAGGATTCTGTCAATGACCGCATCATCCGGGAGATTAACTCCCAGCTGAGTCAAGCGGTTATGCAACCCAGACATAGTGAGTATGTGCTCACTGATAGAACTGTTTTCCTCCATCTTACAGCTGAAGAATTTGTCGGAGACTTCATATCTCTCGACCCGGGCATGAGCTTGGAAAACCATTTTCAGCTCTTCGAACATCTCATATGCTCCATGTCTCTCAAAACGCTTTTGGAGCCCCGGCTCTAGGCTGTAAAGCATGCCGCACTGAACGAGGGAGTAGTCATCGGAACGTGCCTGCCAAGCGTTCATAACATCTTGTTCTGCAGGGAGAACGGGTGCGTCACCAAGCGGTGCTTGTAGGACATAATCTTTCTTGGCAGCTATGAGGATGATCCTCAGGTTCCGGACCCAGTCCGTATAGTTGATGCCATCGTCTTTCAGCTTAGTTTTCTCTAGGAACGCGTTGAAGTTGAGGACTACGTTGGCCATTTAATCTACAAGACATATTGTAAAAAATTTTAGACTAAGTTCATGATAATTAAGTTCAACTAATCAAATTATTAATGAACTCCCACTTAGATTAGACATCCCTCCAGTCATCTAAGTATTACATGATCCGAGTTTAACTAGACCGTGTCCGATCATCACGTGAGACGGACTAGTCAACATCGGTGAACATCCTCATGTTGATCGTATCTTCTATACGACTCATGCTCGACCTTTCGGTCTTCTGTGTTCCGAGGCCATGTCTGTACATGCTAGGCTCGTCAAGTCAACCTAAGTGTTTGCATGTGTAAATTTGTCTTACACCCGTTGTATGTGAACGTCTGAATAAAACACCCGATCATCACGTGGTGTTTTGAAACAGCGAACTGTCACAACGGTGCACAGTTAGGGGGAACACTTCTTGAAATTATTGTGAGGGATCATCTTATTTACTACCATCGTTCTAAGTAAACAAGATGCAAAACATGATAAACATCACATGCAATCAAATAATAAACGTGACATGATATGGCCAATATCACATAGCTCCTTTGATCTCCATCTTGGGGCTCCATGATCATCTTGTCACCGGCTTGACACCATGATCTCCATCATCATGATCTCCATCATCGTGTCTCCATGAAGTTGCTCGCCAACTATTACTTCTACTACTATGGCTAACGCGTTTAGCAATAAAGTAAAGTAATTTACATGGCGTTTCTCGATGACACGCAGGTCATAAAAGAATAAAGACAACTCCTATGGCTCCTGCCGGTTGTCATACTCTTCGACATGCAAGTCGTGAATCCTATTACAATAGCATGAACATCTCATACATCACATATAGATCATTCATCATTCATCACAACTTTGGCCATATCATATCACAAACCACTTGCTGCAAAAACAAGTTAGACGTCCTCTAATTGTTGTTGCAAGTTTTACGTGGCTGAATTAGGGTTCTAGCAAGAACGTTTTCTTACCTATGTTAAAGCCACAACGTGATTTGTCAACTTCTATTTACCCTTCATAAGGACCCTGTTCATCGATTCCGCTCCAACTAAAGTGGGAGAGACAGACACCCGCCAGCCACCTTATGCAACTAGTGCATGTTAGTCGGTGGAACCGGTCTCACGTAAGCGTACGTGTAAGGTTGGTCCGGGCCGCTTCATCCCACAATACCGCTGAAGCAAGAAAGGACTAGTAACGGTAAGAAAGTTGACAAATCTACGCCCACAACAAATTGTGTTCTACTCGCGCAAGAAGAACTACGCATAGACCTAGCTCATGATGCCACTGTTGGGGAACGTTGCAGAAAACAAAAATTTTCCTACTCGTTTCACCAAGATCATCTAGGAGTTCATCTAGCAACGAGTCATTGGATGCATCTACATACCTTTGTAGATCGCGCACGGAAGCGTTCAAAAGAACGGTGATGATGTAGTCGTACTCGACGTGATCCAAATCACCGATGACCAGCGCCGAACGGACGACACCTCCGCGTTCAACACACGTACGGGACGGGAGACGTCTCCTCCTTCTTGATCCAGCAAGGGGGGAGGAGAGGTTGATGAAGATCCAGCAGCACGACGGCGTGGTGGTGGATGCAGGGCGTCACAGCAGCAGGGCTTCGCCAAGACTACGAGGGAGAGACGTAACGGGGGGAGATGGAGGCGCCAGGGGCTGGTGTTAAATCCCTCCTCTTCCCCCCACTATATATAGGGGTGCCATGGGGGGGGGGGCGCCGGCCCTAGTAGATGAGATCTACTAGGGGGGGCGGCGGCCAAGGGGAGGTTTCCCTCCCCCCCAAGGCACCTAGGGGTGCCTTCCACCACTAGGACTCTTCCATGGTGGAAACCCTAGGCGCATGGGCCTATAGGGGCTGGTGCCCTTGGCCCATCTAGGCCAAGGCGCACCCCCTACAGCCCATGTGCCACCCCGGGACAGGTGGCCCCACCCGGTGGACCCCCGGGACCCTTCCGGTGGTCCCGGTACAATACCGATAACCCCGAAACTTGTCCCGATGCCCGAAACAGCACTTCCTATATATAATTCTTTACCTCCGGACCATTCTGGAACTCCTCGTGACGTCCGAGATCTCATCCGGGACTCCGAGCAACATTCGGGTTTCTGCATATACATATCTTCATAACCCTAGCGTCACCGAACCTTAAGTGTGTAGACCCTACGGGTTCGGGAGACAAGCAGACATGACCGAGACGACTCTCCGGTCAATAACCAACAGCGGGATCTGGATACCCATGTTGGCTCCCACATGCTCCACGATGATCTCATCGGATGAACCACGATGTCGAGGATTCAATCAACCCCGTACGCTATTCCCTTTGTCTATCGATATGTTACTTGCCCGAGATTTGATCGTCGGTACCCCAATACCTCGTTCAATCTCGTTACCGGCAAGTCACTTTACTCGTACCGTAATGCATGATCTCGTGACCAGACACTTGGTCACTCTGAGCTCATTATGATGATGCATTACCGAGTGGGCCCAGTGATACCTCTCCGTCATACGGAGTGACAAATCCCAGTCTTGATCCATGTCAACCCAACAGACACTTTCGGAGATACCCGTAGTCTACCTTTATAGTCACCCAGTTACGTTGTGACGTTTGGCATACCCAAAGCACTCCTACGGTATCCGGGAGTTACACGATCTCATGGTCTAAGGAAAAGATACTTTGACATTGGAAAACTCTAGCAAACGAACTATACGATCTTGTGCTATGTTTAGGATTGGGTCTTGTCCATCACATCATTCTCCTAATGATGTGATCTCATTATCAATGACATCCAGTGTCCATAGTCAGGAAACCATGACTATCTGTTGATCAACGAGCTAGTCAACTAGAGGCTCACTAGGGACATGTTGGTGTCTGTTATTCACACATGTATTACGATTTCCGGATAACACAATTATAGCATGAATAAAGACAATTATCATGAACAAGGAAATATAATAATAATGCTTTTATTATTGCCTCTAGGGCATATTTCCAACAGTAACAAGCGATAAAAGTGAGCGTCAACGGTATTGCAATGATAGGAAACAAGGCCTAGGGTTCATACTTTCACTAGTGCAAGTTCTCTCAACAATAATAATATATATAGATCATATAACAAGCCCTCAATATGCAACAAAGAGTCACTCCAAAGCCACTAATAGCGGAGAACAAACGTAGAGATTATGGTAGGGTACGAAACCACCTCAAAGTTATTCTTTCGGATCGATCTATAAAAGAGTTCGTACTAGAATAACACCTTAAGACACAAATCAACCAAAACCCTAATGTCACCTAGATACTCCATTGTCACCTCAAGTATCCATGGGCATGATTATACGATATGCATCACACAATCTCAGATTCATCCAACCAACATAAAAGTACTTCAAAGAGTGCCCCAAAGTTCCTACCGGAGAGTCAAGAACGTGTGCCAACCCCTATGCATAGATTCCCAATGTCACGAAACCCGCAAGTTGATCACCAAAACATACATCAAGTGGCACATGATATCCCATTGTCACCACAGATAATCACGGCAAGACATACATCAAGTGTTCTCATAAAAGACTCAATCCGATAAGATAACTTCAAAGGGGAAACTCAATTCATCACAAGAGAGTAGAGGGGGAGAAACATCATAAGATCCAACTACAATAGAAAAGCTCGGGATACATCAAGATTGTGCCATAGAGGAACACGAGAGAGAACATGAGAGAGAGGGATCAAACACATAGCTACTGGTACATACCCTCCGCCCCGAGGGTGAACTACTCCCTCCTCGTCATGGATAGCGTCGGGATGATGAAGATGGCCACCGGTGATGGGTTCCCCCTCCGGCAGGGTGCCGGAACGGGATCCCGAGAGGTTTTTGGTGGCTACAGAGGCTTGCGGCGGTGGAATTCCTGATCTATCTTCTGTTCTGGAAGTTTTAGGGTACGTAGGTATACATGGGTGCAAGGGGTACGTCAGTGGACCTCCGGGGTGCTCACGAGGCAGGGGGCGCGCCCAGGGGGTAGGGCGCGCCCCCACCCTCGTGGGCAGCCCGTGACTCCCCTGACGTGCACTCCAAGTCTATCAAGTGGGTTTCCTTCCAAAATTAACTTCTCTAGTTGATTTCCTTCCGTTTTGACTCCGTCTGATATTCCTTTTACTCGAAACACTAAAATAGGCATAAAACAACAAATCTGGGCTGGGCCTCCGGTTAATAGGTTAGTCCCAAAAATAATAAAAAAGTGGATAATAAAGCCCATAATCATTCAAAACAGATAATATAATAGCATGAATGCTTCATAAATTATAGATACGTTGGAGACGTATCAATAGGCCATGCAAAATTCACACCACACCGGATACCGTACCAACACATAGCCTTAGAGCATGTTGGATACTTCGGCAGGTGGCCAAGAGCGTCGAGGATCTCCTCATCAATAATCCCGCAAAGCATCATCCCGCGGGAAACAACAATACACTGTTGACAATCTTTGAGACTTTTGCCTCGAATAACAGGCGTAAGCGAACACTCCACAGCATTGCCAAAGTCTGTCAAATTGCAGCAATAAACCCTTGGAACGACACGGCCATAAATTTTAACGCGAGTGACAAACCACAATTCAGAACGGTCTGGGCACCAGCCGCTTTAGTCCTTAGTCCAATTGTGGACGACTTCCGGCTTACCAAAGTGCTCATGGACGGCGGCAGCGGATTAAAGCTCATTTACGAGGAAACCCTCAACAAGATGGAAATAGGCAAGAGCCACATTAAGCAAAGCAGCACAACCTTCTGAGGAATTATTCCCGGACGGGAGGCACGCTGTGCGGGAAAAATCACACTAGATGTGGTATTTAGCACGCGGGATAATTATAGGTCCGAAGAGATAACATTCCAAGTGGTCCCCTTCAGCAGCGGATACCACGCCCTCTTGGGCCGAGACACATTCGTGAGTTTTCAAGCCATACCCCATTATGGGTACATGAAGCTCGAGATGCCCGGGCCCAGTGGAATCATCACCCTTGCCAGTGATCCGGACATAGCACTCCGCACCGAAAATAAAACTGCCGCCCTAGCCCTCGAGGCACTATCCGAAGCCCTCGCGGCCGAAGAGTTAACTGCATTACGCTACACGGTGGACAGGGATGACGTGATACTCGATAAACGATCCAAGTCCACCTCCTTTAAACCAGCGGACGAAATAGTCAAATTCCAAGTCCATCCAACGGACTCCATGAAGACAGCATCCATCGAGGCACAGCTGGACCCCACAATCGACGCCGCACTACGAGCGTTTCTACGCGAGAATTGGGACATTTTTTCCTGGCACCCCTAAGACATGTCGGGAATCCCACACAGGCTGGCTGAACACAACCTCAACATATTGAAGGGATATAAACCGGCCAAGCAGACACTTAGACGCTTTTTCGAACCCAAATGACAAGCCATGGGAGAGGAGCTGACCAAGCTACTTGAAGCCGGATTCATCAGAGAAATTAAACACTCGGATTGGCTAGCAAACCTAGTGATGGTACCAAAGAAGGACAAATCCTGGCGCCTGTGTGTCGATTTCAAAGACCTAAACAAAGCATGCCCTAAGGATCCCTTCCCTCTCCCCCGCATTGATCAGATCATCGATGCTACCGCAGGACACGACGCACTGTGTTTCCTTGACGCATACTCTGGATACGATCAAATAAAGATGGCGGAGTCGGATCAAGCCGCAACGGCATTCATCACCCCATACGGCCCCTTTTGCTTCAACACTATGCCTTTTGGGCTTAAAAACGCCGGGGCAACCTACCAACGCATGATTCAAACATGCCTGGAGAAGCAAATCGGCAAAAAAGTTGAAGCATATGTGGACGACGTGGTCATTAAGACCAGACACGTCGAGTCTTTAATAGACGATATGAGGCTCACATTCGACAACCTCCGAACATATGACATCAAGCTCAATCCGGAAAAATGTGTTTTCGGCGTCCCCGCCGGAAAACTGTTAGGCTTCATTGTTTCCCATAGAGGAATCGAAGCAAACCCAGCCAAAATCCGAGCTTTGTCACAGTTGGCTACCCCAACAGATCTTAAACAAATCTAGAAACTAACTGGATGCATGGCAGCCTTAAGCTGCTTTATCTCCAGATTGGGAGAAAAGGCACTGCCACTCTGTCGCCTTCTTCGACGCACCGAACACTTCGAGTGGACGGACGCAGCGACGGACGGACTGGAAGAAATATAAGCTCTTTTATCGAGCAACCCAATCCTGGCCGCACTAAGCGTAGGCGAACCCATGTTGCTATACATAGCCGCAACACACCAAGTTGTGAGAGCAGCGCTCGTCGTCAAACGAGAGGAGGACGGACATAAGTTCCCGCTTCAAAAACCGGTGTACTATGTATCCACTGTCCTCACACCATGCAAATCTCGGTACCCCCATTATCAAAAAATAGCATACACGGTCTTCATGGCATCCCAAAAACTACAACACTACTTTCAAGAGTGTTCAATCACGGTGGCCTCCGAACTACCACTCAATGACATAATAAACAACCGCGATGCAATGCGCCGGATTGCTAAGTGGGCCATCGAGCTCCTCCCATTCGACATCACATACAAACCACGGCGGGCCATTAAGTCACAAGTACTGGCTGACTTTGTCACCGAATGGACAGAGGCCGAACTCCCTAAAGAGTACGGCGCATACTCCAATTGGATCATGCACTTCGACGGCTCTAAAATGCTCGCATGTCTGGGAGCAGGTGTTGTCCTAACATCCCCCACCGGAGATACTGTCCAATATGTACTCCAAATATTATATACAGACTCCAATAATGCAGCCGAATACGAGGCTCTGTTGCATGGTCTTCGGATGGCCGTCTCCATGGGCATCAAACGCTTGGAAGTGCGTGGGGATTCAAACCTTGCAATATCTCAAATAAATGGAGACTTTGATACCAAAGATCCGAAAATGGCGGCTTATCGAAATGCCATCCTCAAAATGTCAGCTTGATTCGTGGGGCTCGAATTCCATCATGTGGTTCGAGAAAACAATCAAGCAGCGGATGTTCTCGCCCGCATTGGCACTAAGCGCGACCCAGTCCCACCTAACATCTTTCTGGAAAGGCTTTTCAAGCCATCCGTGGTGTAGCAAGGGGAGACCGGCAATACTAGCCCGGATCCGAACACAACCCCAGATACCGAAGACACTGACATAGTCGGGGGCTCCGCCACCGAAATAACACCCTCGGCCCATCTAATCATGGTTGTCATTGCCCCATGGACCGAACCCTTCTTAACCTATGATACATCTCCAACGCATCTACTTTTCCAAACACTTTTGCCCTTGTTTTGGACTCTAACTTGCATGATTTGAATGAAACTAACCCGGACTGATGCTATTTTCAGCACAACTGCCATGGTGTTATTTTTGTGCAGAAACAAAAGTTCTCGGAATGACCTGAAATCCTCGGAGATAAGTTTCAGAATATATAAAAATACTGGCAAAAGATGAAGGCCAGGGGGCCCACACCTTGTCCACGAGGGTGGGGGCGCCCCCCTATAGGGCGTGCCCCCCTGTCTCATGGGCCCCCTGATGCTCCACCGACCTCTACTCCAACTCCATATATTCGGTTTCGCGGAGAAAAAAAATCAGAGAGGAAGTTTCATCGCGTTTTACGATACGGAGCCGCCGCCAAGCCCTAAAACCTCTCGGGAGGGTTGATCTGGAGTCCGTTCGGGGCTCCGGAGAGGGGGATTCGTCGTTGTCGTCATAATCAACCATCCTCCATCACCAATTTCATGATGCTCACCGCCGTGTGTGAGTAATTCCATCGTAGGCTTGCTGGACGGTGATGGGTTGGATGAGATTTACCATGTAATCAAGTTAGTTTAGTTAGGGTTTGATCCCTAGTATCCACTATGTTCTGAGACTGATGTTGCTATGACTTTGCTATTCTTAATGCTTGTCACTAGGGCCCGAGTGCCATGATTTCAGATCTGAACCTATTATGTTTTCATGAATATATGTGAGTTCTTGATCCTATCTTGCAAGTCTATAGTCACCTACTATGTGTTATGATCCGACAACCCCGAAGTGACAACAACCGGGATACTTCTCGGTGATGACCGTAGTTTGAGGAGTTCATGTATTCACTGTGTGTTAATGCTTTGGTCCGGTACTCTATTAAAGGAGGCCTTAATATCCCTTAGTTTCCATTAGGACCCCACTCCCACGGGAGGGTAGGACAAAAGATGTCATGGAAGTTCTTTTCCATAAGCATGTATGACTATATTCGGAATACATGCCTACATTACATTGATGAATTGGAGCTAGTTCTGTGTCATCCTATGTTATAACTATTACATGAGGAATCGCATCCGACATAATTATCCATCACTGATCCATTGCCTACGAGCTTTTCATATATTGTGCTTTGCTTATTTACTTTTTCGTTGCTACTGTTACAATCACTACAACACTGCTATATTTACTTTTGCCACTGTTAGCAGTACTATCATATTACTTTGCTACTAAATACTTTGCTGCAGATACTAAGTTATCTAGGTGTGGTTGAATTGACAACTCAACTGCTAATACTTAAGAATATTCTTTGGCTCGCCTTGTGTCGAATCAATAAATTTGGGTTGAATACTCTACCCTCGAAAGTTGTTGTGATCCCCTACACTTGTGGGTTATCAAGACTAATTTCTGGCACCGTTACCGGGGAGCATAGCTCTATTCTCCGAGTCACTTGGGATTTATATATGCTGAGCACTATTAAGAACTTGAAAGATCAAAGAACTAAAATCTATCCCTCAACTACGAGGGGAGGTAAGGAACTGCCATCTAGCTCTGCACTAGATTCTCCTTCTGTTATGAGTAAGCTTGCGACACCTAAACCTGCTACTGCTAAGAATTCTGATATGTCGCATGTTATTGATGATGCCACTTCTGCTATGCATGATACTTATGATGAAACTACTTCTATGCTTGATACTATTGTGCCATTAGGTGAATTTCTTGATGAACAACTTACTAGGGCTAGGGAGAATGAAAGTATTGAAAATAAAATTATTGATGAAAGTGATGATGAAGGTTCTCCCCCTAATTATGAATTGCCTGTTGTTCCTGAGGGTTATGTTATGAATGAAGAAGCTGCTATAGCTATTTTTGCTTGCAATGATAGATATGATCTTAAGAAGTTATTAGCTAAATGGAAGCAGCAATCCCTTAATGCTAGAATGAAACCTGACCCTGATTTTGCTACTTAACCTATCTGTGTTACTGATAAGGATTATGAATTCTCTATTAATCCTAAAATAATTACTTTAATTGAATCTGATCCTTTTTATGGCAATGAATCTGAAACTGTTGTGGCACATCTTACCAAGTTAAATGATATAGCTACCGTGTTTACTAATGATGAGAAGTCTCGCTATTATTATATCCTTAAGATATTTCCGTTCTCATTAAAGGGTGATGCTAAAACTTGGTTTAATTCTCTTGATCCTGGTTGTGTGAGTAGTCCCCAGGATATGATTTATTACTTCTCTGCTAAATATTTCCCTGCTCATAAGAAACAAGCTGCCTTGCGGGAAATATATAATTTTGTGCAAAACAAAGAAGAGAGTCTCCCACAAGCTTGGGGGAGGCTTCTCCGATTACTTAATGCTTTGCATGATCACCCTCTTAAGAAAAATGAAATACTCGATATCTCTTATAATGGACTAACCGATGCTTCCAAGGACTACTTGGATAGTTGTGTTGGTTGTGTTTTCAGGGAAAGAACAGTCGACCAAGCTGAATTATTATTGAACAATATGTTGACAAATGAAAATAATTGGACTCTTCCTGAGCCAATTCCTGAGGCAATTCCTGAACCAATTGAGCCAACTCCTAAGCTTATTCCTAAGCCTACTCTGAAGAAGAGAGGTGTCCTATTTCTCAGTCCTGAAGATATGCAAGAGGCAAAGAAATCAATGAAAGAAAAAGGTATTAAAGCTGAAGATGTTAAGAATCTACCTCCTATTGAAGAAATACATGGTCTTAATATACCGCTTGTTGAAGAAACATATCGTCTTGATAACCCGACACAGGTAGTAAAGGTAAATTCTCTCTATAGATATGATAAAGTTGAAATCCCGTCTACTAAAATTCGTAGCCAGTGCTTAGATGAATTTGATGACTTTATGGAGAAACAAGCAAATTTCAATGATTATGTTAGTAGAAAATTGAAAAATAATGCTTATATGATTGGACGCTTGAGTGATTATATGGCTAGAGTTAAAGGTGAACTTAAACTTACTAGTAAACATGCTTCTACGGTCACTACTCAAGCTGAACAAGTACTTAAGGCTCTGAATGAATTGCTTGATGAATATAATAAACCTGATTTTGCTGTTAGAGTGGCTACTAGAACTGGTAGAATGACTCAGAAACCTTTGTATCCTGAAGGCCACCCTAAGAGAATTGAACAAGATTCTCAGAATAATAATCTAGATGCTCCTAGTTCTTCTAAGAAGAAGAAAAAGAAAAATGATAGTACTTTGCATGCTTCTAGTGAACCCAATGTAGAAACACCTGAGAATCCTAATGATACTTCTATCTCTGATGCTGAAACACAATCCGAAGATGAACATGAACCTGATGATAATGCTAATAATGATGTTCATGTAGATGCTCAACCTAGTAATAATAATGATATAGAAATTGAACTTGGTGTTGGTCTTGATAACCCACAATCAAGAAACCAACGTTATGATAAGAGAGATTTTGTTGCTGGGCAACATGGTAGAGAAAGAGAACCATGGGTTCAGAAACCCATGCCCTTTCCTCCTAAACCATCCAAGACAAAGGATGATGAGGACTTTGAGCATTTTGCTGAAATGATTAGACCTATTTTCTTACGCATGCGCTTAACTTATATGCTTAAAACAAACCCTTATGCTAAATACATGAAAGATATCATTACTAATAAAAGGAAAATACCTGAAGCTGAAATCTCCACCATGCTTGCCAACTATACCTTTAAGGGTGGAGTACCTAAGAAACTTGGTGACCCCAGAGTACCCACTATACCTTGCTCCATTAAAAGAAATTATGTTAAAACTGCCTTATGTGATTTAGGAGCCGGTGTTAGTGTTATGCCTCTTTCCGTGTACCGTAGAATTGAATTAAGTAAGTTGACACCTACTGAGATATCCTTGCAAATGGCTGACAAATCAACTGCCATACCTGTCGGCATTTGTGAGGACGTGCCTGTTGTTGTTGCGAACGTTACTATCTTAACAGACTTCATCATTCTTGATATTCCTGAGGATGACAGTATGTCGATCATCCTTGGTAGACCCTTTTTAAATACTTCAGGTGCTGTTATTGATTGCAACAAAGGCAATGTCACCTTTCATGTTAATGGAAATGAGCACATGGTACATTTTCCGAGGAAACAACCTCAAGTTCACAGCATAAATACTATTGGGAAAATTCCATCAATTATATTTGGAGGTTTTGAATTTCCTCTTCCTACAGCAAAGAAAAAGTATGATATTCTTATTATTGGGGATGTTCATATCCCCGTTGAGGTAACCTAGTGTCACTTCGAAATTTCTCCGGTTTTATGTGATTCGGAATGAATTTGTTAACAAGACTTGATCAACCTTGTTAGTGGATTCCTTTTGATGATCATGAGAAGGATGAAACTAGAAGGCACAACCTTCTGTACCTTTCCTTTACTTTCTGTTAATTAGAACAAATGAAGTAGAAATAAAATATTTTGTCTGTTTTCTGAATTATCCATGCAATAAAAAATATCCCGAAAATAAAAGTGCTCCAAATGCCCTACAAATTTAGTATGATTTTTTTTGGAATATTTGAGGATTTTAGGCACTGAATATAGTGCAGGGGGTCAAGCACCAGGCCACGAGGGTGGAGGGCGCGCCCCTTGTCTCGTGGGCCCATGATGGACCCCCTCCACATATTCTTGCACCCACACACTTCTTCTTCCTCCCAAAGAAATCATCATCCTGCTCAAGCACGAGTTCCAGCTCATTTTGCTGCGATTTTCGACCTCCTTGCTCAAAGCCCCACTCACAAAACTGCTTTGGGAGATTGTTGCTTGGTATGTGACTCCTCCATTGATCCAATTAATTTTTGTTCTAGTGCTTTATTCATTGCAAATTTTTGTTGCATAGGTGACCCTGTTCTTGAGCTTGCATGTCAAATTTATGAGGTCCCAAGTAATTCTAATGCATGATATAGGCACTAAGCACTTGTAGGAGTAGTTGCTATCAATCTTGTTCGGTTTTATTTACTTTCATTTTGAAGTTACTAAAAATTTCAGAAATATTGCAGAAAAAGAAATATGTTTAGGAAAATGTACCAAGGAGGTTCTTCAAGGAAGAAAGGACCCCGACTCGCAATACATGAGCTCGACGACAAACTACCAAGGGAAGCTGATGTGCGGCCTCGTGAATGGCCGTCGGAGCCATTTATGGTTGCAGCGGGTATCAAGGATGAATTTGATGCATATGTGTGTAACGCCAACCTTGAGAAGTTCATGCAAGATAAGTGCCCGCAGTACCAGTACTTAACCGATTCATTTGTGAGAAGGTTTAAATATACATATTCACGCAATTCTCAAAGTGTCCTGTTTGATATCTATGACAAATCATATACCATGGACCTAGAAGATTTTACTACTGCTTGCAAACTCCGGTAGTGGGGAAGTATTAATGAACCTAGTAAATCTGAATATAAAGATTTTCTTGCTAATATAATTGTGGGAGAATCTAGGGACATAGCACAAGCTACCTTAGGGAGCATTCATTTTCCTTCTATACATTATTTTGCTCTCTTCATTGGTAGATGTATTAATGGTAAAGATGAAGCATGTCACATGTGTGTCTCTGATTTGTGTGTTCTCAAGAGTGCTGTATTAGGTGATAAACAATACAATTTGGGGGCAATTGTTGCAAGTAGGTTGCATCATAATGGTTTAGTTGGAAACTTTTTCGGAGGAATTTATGCAACTCGTGTGGCTAATTATCTTGAGATACCTATACATGAAAATGATACGGAATTGCTTCCTGCTTATTTAGATCATAATGCTATGATTAGTCATCAATTCCTTGAAAGGAATGACCAATTCTTCCAATATCGACTAATCTTTGACAGACGCCGCGTCGTCCATATTACTCTCCCTGCTCCTACCCTTTTTGATTATCAGGCAAAACGAAAATATGTTGTTACCAGGGAGGAGGCAAATGAACACGAGAGGAGGGCGTAGGCAGCCCGCCGTCAGGCAGCAGCCGACGAGGCAATGACTACTGCATCTCAGTACGACCCTAGTTACAACTACGGATATCAATCAGGCTATCCATGGCCATAGACCAACTTAGGCCAAAAGCCTAAGCTTGGGGAGTACGTATTTCCCACCGACTTTACATTCATGTTCACACACTACTCTAGTCGTCGGTGCTCATACTCTTTCATTGTACTATACATGCTAGTTTAAATTATTTTTCTAGTTTTCTTCTTGTGTGTTTGATAAACCTTAAGAAGAACTAAAAAAATTAGTTAGTTTAAATTCCAAGCTGGTAGTAGTAATTAAATGAAAACCCAAAAAGATTTCTCGTTCTTCTTTTACTTGTTGGGAGCTTTCCCATGTAAATAGTTTTATTTCTTTTCTTTCCTTGGGGGTCAAGAGTAGAAGACCATATTGAAAATGCTTAGTGGCTCTCATATGCATGATTATTGATTTAATTTAGAGCCCATATTATCTTGTATTCTCTCTTGAATTGAATGCTTGCAGATTCCAGCTTAGTCTAATGCACGTGCACTCTTTTTATTATACACATCGTTCGGTCGTGCAAGTGAAAGGCAATAATGACGATATATGATGGACTGATTGAGATGAGAGAAGCTGGTATGAACTTGACCTCTTTTGTTTTTGTAAATATGATGAGTTCATCGTTCCTGATTCAGCATATTATGAAGTAAGCATGTTTGCAATGACATTTAGAGATTATAGTTGCTTATGCCATGCTTAATTCACTACAAGGATACCCCCTATAAAGCAACACATATTCTACATCGTTTGGACTATTCGTTGCAAAATTCATAGTAGATACGCATATAAGCGGTGTAGCATAAGCGTTGCAGACTTGCGGCTCGTGGCCCTGTTCATGGTGCAACAGATCTTATATTTGTGAGGCATTGGTTGCAAGTTATATCTATTTTAATATTCCAAATATACATAATTAAGAATAAAAAATAATTCAGCACAAACAGAAATTAATTAGACACGCCCGCACACATAATGAATGTGGCGCGAAAATCTTTCTTTTAGGGATATGTGGCGCGAAAATTTGTGCTAACTGACCGAGCAAAACCAAATTGCACGGAGTCCACCACTTTTATTCTCCAATCTAGATTGATATTCTCCTTCAAGTCCGGATCGATCTAGGTCTACTACAACACAAATCGATCATCCAATCTCTTCTCGCTGAGCGGGAGGCTGGAAGGCGGCGACAGCCCGGGGAGCGGCGGGAAGGCGGATATGGATAGGGGAGCGGTGGCTTTGCATGCAGCAAAGAAGGGAGAAGTAGCAAAGCCGCGGCAGGAAGGCTGCAAATTATCTGCTAGCATCCCCTACTCCTCTGCCCGCCCCTCTAGCTTGCCCACTGGCGGCGCTCTACTCCTTCGGCCACCCATCTTCTCCTTCACCGTGTACGACGGCAAGACTAACCTCCGAGGTAACCCTCTTCCTCCCTCATTCCCATCTCCTCTCATCCAGTGACCTACTTGTGGGCTCCTTGAGACATGGATGTGGGATGTAGGGGGATTTGGTAGATGATGAAGGGGATGGATCGTCTGATTGGAGAGATGGATCCATCCCCTGTCTTTGTGATCAAATCATTTGAGAGAGA
Organism: Triticum dicoccoides; assembly: GCF_002162155.2. NCBI lineage: Eukaryota > Viridiplantae > Streptophyta > Magnoliopsida > Poales > Poaceae > Triticum > Triticum dicoccoides. The sequence goes on along the minus strand of NC_041383.1, from coordinate 147,373,403 downwards.
GGAGCTTCAGGTTTGTTACAGTTTCAGAGATGTACTGTACCACTAGGGCTATGTTCAGTTGTTTGGGATTTGTTCCCAATAGGGATTTAATTAATCACCATGGGGTTTGTGTGAAACCTTTGTTTGTCACTCTAATAGTCTAATCTCTGTTGGGGTTTGACCTATATCCCTCTTAATCCCTGTCAACTTCATTATTGTTCGGTTGGTCAGGGATTGAACAAAATTTGTACAGGAATACAGTTTAAATGTTGCACTAAGTAAACATTCATATCTGAATTCAGTTTTTACAAGGAATGGTTGAAATATTCAGAAAATGTAGTGTAAGCATTGCACTGAGTAAACATTCATCTCTGAAACTAACAATTAAGTTCTATTTCTAATGTGAGTAAACGTTCAGGGAATGTAATGTATTCCTCCTCCCTTCTATTTCTAATGCGATCCCCTACTGTCATATCCATTGTGAAAACATTTAAGTTCTAGTTTTAGTATAGAGTACATGTATATATGGGAGTAAGTCAACACAAGTGAGCATAATCAGAACAAGGACCCTATCTATAACATAAGATGAACATATATGTTTTAATTCTTATAAAGCAAACACACAAGAGTCTCTAAAAAAATATAATAGATGTCTGCTAAGCTTAACGGTGACTTTAGGAATCTTTATCGAGTGGTACTCTGAATCCAGTGTTGGTTTTTCTATCCAAATTTGCATAAGAAGGACAAAATGAGAGACGATTGCATGAACCTCTATATTTTCATATGTTAAGAGTAATACTTGGACCTATCTCCAATTTTTTGGAGTACATACACTTATGTGATTTGTTGACAAGAAGATTATATCTACTTCAAAGTATTTTCTAAAACACAAGAGAAAAATAGTTTGAAAATGCACAAAGATGCACCTTGATCAAAATTCTTCTTAACTTCCATTTGTTTCCCTTAACATGTGGATGCCTCTCTGTTTCCTTGAAGATCAATGCTTTTGTTTTATTTTTGCTCGAGTGTTTGTTGTGTTCAGCTCAGCTTAGTTCATTGCCGGTTTCACTCAACCAAGAAAGAAAAAGGAAATCCTTGACTTTTTGTGTATATTTCGTATGTCATATTTTCAAAATATTTTTGTTTTTAGTGAATTGCTATATCAAAGGATTCAAATTTGTACAACATGGTTCCAGGTGTTTGGGAATAGTTGAACTTTGGCGGCTGCTGCTGGTGTTGTATCATGATGGAAATTCAGTGATCAACAATTGAATTCGACTATTTGAACATACTAGCTGCTGTCGTACAAGAGGTGAAGGGTAGTTATACTGTTTACTGCTTGTGATGTACTATGTGTTCACAAATTTTACCTAGATGCATTATGTGTTCACAAATTTACTTTCATTCTAAGCGCGCATGAGAGAGGGAGAAGAGAGAGCGAGAGGAAGAAGAAGAGACCGATAGTGGGCCCCGGGTCCACCTGTCAGCCAGGGAGAGCACTGTGCTCTCGGGTACGACCAGCGTATTTTAGTAGTTTAGATTTTTAATCAAAATTTTACTGTATCTAACAGTAGAATTTTCCGTAGATTTTTCCACGCAACGCCAGCATGCCACACTGTAGTTTTGCACCACTTATTGCCCACTCCCTGTAGCCACATCTTAATTGCATAAGTATGATGGTTATTTTTGTGATATTATTTTTGAAAAGTAGGAGAAATTTTTTCTAAACAACCCTTAGAAAATCTCGAGGACGAGATTTTTCTTAAGGGGGGTAGTGTAGTAACACCCCAAAAAATTTTAACCATGAATTTTTGAATAAAATTTTGCCAAGGAATTAAAATTTTACTTTCTGGATTTTCTTTTGATTTCAGAACCCCTTTTTCTTTAATATTGTGAAGTCTTTACCTCAAGAGAAAACTTTCCAAAAAAATATTATTGGACTTGTATACCCTCTCAAGAAAAACAATTCTTTTATCAGTGGATTTATTTGCATAATTGTTTTCCTGAGCTTTATTCTTTTAAAATGATTTTTCAAGAGTTTTAGGGCCTCTTTTGCACTGCAACCATTTGATAAATGCATTTAAAATTTTCACCAAAATTTGGGGAGGTCATGTGATGTTTTCAAATCACTCTGATGCAAAAATATCTTTTATTCATTGGAGATTTTTAGCTCTACCCCTAGTTTTCAAAACTGGTCCAGTTGGTAAAATTTCACAACAACCTATTTAAATATTTCTTTAAAAATTACATAAAAATTTGGAGATGTCAGTAGATGCATATAATTCATTTTTATGCAAAAACCTATGATTGTTATTTGAAAAAATTGAGCAAATCATCCTCTTTTGATCTCTGGTCCAGTTGGGTGTTTTGTACTACAACTCTATTTTCTTCTTCTCTAATGCCCATGATCTTCCTCCTGCTTATAAACCACCCTACAAAACCCTTAAGTCCAGGAGAGTGGCCCCATGGGAGTATTTTTGGTCCATACAATGATGCCCTTTTCTTTCTGTCCAGAATTGGTTTTCTCAAAAACTTGCACTAACAAGTTTCTATCCTTGACAAACTAACCTTGCCACCATCAAACTCACCTAAAGAGACACTGATCTGGATATTTTGGCCACCCCAAGAGTTGCCTAGATGCCCTTGGCAATCTGTCAAACACCCTGAGTGCATGAACAGTTTTGACATGAGATTTAGTTTACATTGTGGACTTCATCCCCTTGCCGAACCAACATGTCCACTAAGTCTCTAGACTACCCTAACCTAGTACTGTTAAACCCCAGCTCCACCCAAGCCTCCTGGCATTGCGTCGAGCACCTGGCATGCGTGCTCTGGGCGCACGTTTTGCACGCGCGTGCACCGAGTCGCCGCGTCCCACTGCCGCCTCCCCGCGCTCGTTCTGGCCACTCCCCTCGCACAGCCAGCATGCCCGACCCCTCCCTCGCTGCAGAGCCGCCCTGGCCCCCTCCTGGCGCCCTACAGCGCCACCGTCAGGTCGGCCGTGGCAGCAAGCGGGCGGCCGCAGCAGCCCCTGCCATGGACGGCACCGCCCGAGCCACACGCATGCGCCAGCTGCCCTCTGGAGCAACCCGAGCTTATCCAGGAACGCATCCGCTAGCGCCCATCGCCGCCACACACCCCCAGCTACAACAGAACGACGGTCGCCGACGTTCTTATCCATGGCCGCGGAACCGACATAGTCGCGCTATAAAAGGAACCCCCGAGCTCGTCCGACCCTCAGGCAACCTCATACCATCCCACTAGTGCGCCCCACGGCCAGCAATCGCCGGCAGGAAGCCTTCTTCCTCGCCTCCGGCCAGTTCGGCCGCCGCCACTCTCCGGCTCAATTCGTCGCGAACAGGCCCTCCCCCGTCCATCCAGCGCCACCACCCGACTCCACTTGGTCTTGCGGAGCCATCCAAACCCTCAGCTTCGATGGAGAGCCACCATAGCTCGAAACCCCAAATTTCTCCCGAAGCCACCTCCATCGCGGAGCTCGCCGCCGGCGACTCCCTTCGTCCCCGCCAGCCTGTCGACCACTGAGAGGACCACCCTGGACTGGTGGATCCATCCCCGCCCTCAGAACCCCGTGGGGAACCGCCGTTCGTCGATGGCGATCGCCGGAGTCCCGCCTCCGCTCTGGCAGAGGAGAAAGGAGGGAGAGGCGACTGGTCGAACCTGACCAGTGGGCCCCCTGGACCCATTGTCAGTGACCCCGCGCCGGTCCACGTGGGTTAAGTGGAGACGTAAACCCAGAGTACGTCTTCAACGTGTTTTTAATTCGAAACGTTTTTTTTTCTTTTTCTGTTTTATTTTTTTTAAACCAGAAATTTGACTAAACTTTGACTGGCTATAACCTTTTAAATATAACTCCAAATGAGTTGATTCTTTTTCCTACCTCTCTCAAATTTCACCTAGTTTATTTTAAGATTTATTTCAAAAATAATAAGGCACACTTTTTGTATTGTTTTTAAAGTTTGTGTTAATTTGAGTATTTTCAAAAATAGGTTTTTTGGAGAAGAAGACAACTTTCAAAAGTTTTGGAATGCACCCTGCCTCTCCACAACTTGAAGGCAAGCATTCTGAACCCCGGCATAATATTGTCGTTTGATACGGTTACGACACCCCTGGTCTCGGAGTTTTCGTTATTTTATGTGATGATATGAACATACTCATAAGTACATATTGATGATTCTGTGCTATTGAAACTTGATACGTTGTGATAGTAATCAACCTCGTATGCCTTTCATGCCTGTCGGAAGAAATCCGAGAAAGCCTCTGTCTTGGGTAGACATGAGCTTGTCTTCGGTCTTTGTTGAGACGGTTGTGTCCGGTAGGGCATAGTAAGGTATGATGAGTGGTGGTTCTGTTGGTTGAAATATATTTGTTATGCTAATCATATAGGGAATACTTAGACCTCCTAAGTCGACCGTAGATCGAGTCTTGTTCCAGTAACCCCCATACTTGTTTCGTACTACCACTGGTCCCTGCCATAGGTAGGGTATGGTTCAGTAAATTGTCAACCCCTTTCTAGCACACACCGTACAGAGAGGCCATGGTGGAAGATACCGGCCGCATCCGATAGGCATGCCACCAGGTCCGGGGGCATGGGTGTTTCCGGTTGTAGCCGAGGGGGTAGCTCCCCTAGTTTGTGCGCGTTATAAATTTGTGATCCCATGCTAATCTAGGTTGTAGCCTCTCCACTTAGAGTTTTGCTTAACGAGTGTCGTGGGTGATTCCAGACACCGATAAGTCAGGCTGGTGTGTGCGGTCAGGTGTGTTTACAATTAAAAGACCGTGGACGGAATTAGTCCCGATGGACTAACGGAATCCGTTACTCGTGGGTAAAGAGTACACCCTCTGCAGAGATTATACCTATTCGAATAGCCATGTCCATGGTTAAGGACTACAGTCTGGGATGGGTCAGGTGTCGGTCTTAGTGTCGGTCTTCGGAGGAGAAACTGTTAAACCAGAACTTGGAACATGACTTGTGACTTGTGATGATTATGAATATTATTATCATGGACTAACCCATTATATTATTTGAATTACTGAGTATCCCTGGGACGGTTCTACCTCCTAGATATTCACTGTGATTATTTTCTTATAAGCCCTTTACGTGGTGTCGCTCAGACGCCCGACTACGACATGCTTGTTATTTATTTACGTTATAAGCCCTTTATGTGGTGTCGCACAGACGCCCGACTGTGGCATGCTTGTTATTTATTATGTTATAGACCCTTTATGTGGTGTCGCACAGACGCCCGACTGTGGCATGTTTGTTACCTATTTCACTTATGAGCCCTTTATGTGGTGTCGCTCAGACACCCGACTGAGGCATGCTTTATGTTATTGTCCTTTCGAGGCGTCGCTTCAGACACCCGATCGGTGCATTCTATTTCTATGCTCTGATTGCATAATCATATTTTATATGAATAACGTGCTTACATACATAATGGATCATATTTTGTGACTGACGTTGTGATCATAAAATATTTCTGAGCATGATTATCATCTGATATATTATACCTGTGTTCATAGTGTTTGCGAGTACATCCAAAGTAGTCACTGGCTTGTCCCTGGCTATTGTCTTGGCCAGATTTCTTGCACGGAGAGGAGCGTTGCGATGACAGCCCCGGAGCCTACGCAATGATATTAGCAGCCTCGCAAAGATAGGAGTTATCCTGGTCAGCTGTTCCTGTGGGAATTGGAGCCCCATAGACGCTGATGAACCATAGACCGCTTCCGCCCTCAACCACTAGCAACCTTGTGTTGTACTCATATGCCAGAATGGTCTTGTACTACATATTATGTATTTTTGCCTGGAGTTTCTGTATCAAGTTGGTGCCTCATCAGCTAACAGTAATCCTGGGGCTGGTGAGCACAAAGGCCATTTTCTGGCAAATTAATACCCGGAAAACCAGTCGTCACACCATAATACCATATAGCCATACAGTATCATAAAGCATTATAGGTACTAGGTAGTACTAGATAACAATTTCATATATAGTCAACATGCATCCTCACATAAATATAGCATATATGATAAGCAATACTAGGTAGTCATACAGCCACACACACATATGTAGTTCTAGATGATATCGACAATGATCATCATCCTCAAGCCTGGGCGGTGGGTATTCCTGGTAGTAATTAGGATGGCCTGTCCAACACGAAGATTCTTGCCAATGAGGAATCTCTTCCACACAACCGAGTTTAAGTGTGTGCGACCGTCCGTGTCGACGCCGTAAGTACAGGTGGTGACGGAGCCCCTTGCGGTAAGGCGTATTCCAGCTGAGCCTTCTTCATCATGCTCGATACCACAACTCACAGATAGGCTCTTTGGCAATTTCTGAATAAGAAAAACATATCAATTAATAAGTAGCCTCGCACACACTCTTGCAAATATATTTCTACTAAGTATAGATTTCTACACTATCAAAAGACACAGTACTACACATTTCTACTAAGCATAAATTCTACTAATAAGTATATATGGATTATCTACACTATTAATAGTTCCTTGGATTCTACACTAATAAGCATGTGATCGGACTCTACACTAAAGCATATCAATAAAGCATATATATATCATCAAATTACTACAGTTAGTATAACATACCATATCATGCAGATCGACTATGGTACTTGTCAGGAGGGTTACGAATGGCACCCTGACAAAGTCATCACGTGGCAGAATTATGTCCCATAGGTTGCGCACCTCCTCCTCGCTCAGCCTCATTCTTTGAGCTATGATGGCTTCATGAAGTGGGTCCTCATCATCTTCATCGAGTGGGTCCTCATCATCTTCATCATTATTGATAGAAATGATAGCCAGGTTGGGTCTTTCTGCTCTGAAGGAGAAGCTGATCAACTCACCACCAGTAACACGCATGCGGGCGAGGAAATGGGCCCATCTATCTCTTCCAATCTGCGACATATTGTGTCCTTTCTCCACCTCCATAGTGTAGGGCCCCCAAGGAGCCTCAAAGGTCACAGTGTCTCCTCTCAGCTTGTTGAATTTCAACCTCACATTGCATGGGACAATCTATGTAAAAAAATCAAAATGACAAAATGCATTAATGCCAACACTAAAAACAAAATAGTTGTTACATTTCATATAATTTCTTAACGTCGCATGATGAAAACTCGGTTGGAAGTAGATCCGAATAGCTTGCCAGTTGTAAGGCTGCTGGCGCACCTTGACTTGCACAGTCGACCTGGTGGTGGTGGTGGTCACGCCATTTTCCTAAAGCAATATGAGCAAAGATGAACGATCCACTTCACAGGCAAGGAACACAATAACATAAAGTTCTCAATGCATCGATCTTAATCGAAAAACAGAATATTCAGGCTAAGTAACTAAAATTAACATATAAGATGATATGAGGTTAGCAACAAAGATTACATATAACAAGAACTGCCATATGACAATAACATATGACAAAAACAGTGGTACACCAACTTCAATATAGCATAAAAAACTACTGTGTGGAACACAAAAACCCTAGAAACTATCCTATATCAAAGTGTTATATATGACCAGAGGCTTATATCAACTAAAAACTATCAACTATGTCTAAATTTTTACTAATCAGTTAATCTTATCAACTAAAATCTATCAACTATCATATCTCTCTCTCTAAATGTTGCATATCAACTAGCCTACTAAATCAACTAAATCAAAATGTTCTAAATCAACCAAATCAACTAGCCTACTAAATCAACTAAATCATATCAACTAAATCAAAATGTTGCATATGAACTAGCCTACTAAATCAAAATGTAGCAGGGAGGAGGGGTTATGGATGGAGGAGGGAGGAGGGAGAAGGAGGAGCGACTGGAGGAGGGAGGAGGAAGGAGGACGGAGGAGGAATGCGGAGTGAGGAGGGGCTGGCCGGCGGCGAACGAAGGAGTGGAGGGAGGACGGATCTAGGAGGAGGGAACAGGGAGGAGGGCGGCCGGTGAAGGATTACCGAGTCCAGGGAGGAGGAGGAGGAGGTGATGGTGGCATAGAGGGAGGAGGGGTAGGCGACAGCGGCCGGCGGGGGCGAGGGCGGGCGCGGGGCGATTGAGGGGGAGATCAAGTGAGTGTGAGTGTGAGTGGAGAGAGGAGAGTGAGGGGCGGCCGTTTGGGGAAGATAGAATGGCTTAGCAGTAGCGCGCTGTAGAGAAACGCGCTACTACTGAACGACCTAGTAGTAGCGCCTTTCAGCCAAAACGTGCTACTGCTATGTGTAAACATGTAAAAATATACATAAAAAATACATTGATCATCAATGATCTTTTTGTGTACAATCTAAATTGTCAATATGAGTCATCACCGGTTTAGAAACTGGAGAAGACTCATATTGCGGCCACAAATTCTACACATAGAGTTCAATGAAGACCAAGTGGATGTGATAGTTTGAGAAGTAACATATTTAAGGTGGTCAAAACCCTGTTTGTAGAGCGAGGTGGGACTAATTTTTTTTAGTAAAACTTAGCAGTACCGGGTATTGAGAGAAGGCGCTACTGCTATGATATGTATCAGTAGCGCTCTTTGTATTAACGCGTTGCTGCTATAACTAGCTTGGCGGCGGGGTCGTGGCAATTATGGCAGTAGTGCAACTTATTGGGGCAGCGCTACTGCTAAATTTGTTTCAGCAGCGCGTCATGTTGGAGTGCGCTATTGCTAAGTAGAGCGCCTTTTTTAAAGTGCGCTGCTGCTAAGATTCTATGTATACGCTTTTCCCTAGTAGTGTATGATTGGAACTCTAGCAAACATCTGCAACTACTAAAGATCATTAAGGTTGTGAAACCCAACCATAGCATTAAGTATCAAGTCCTCTTTATCCCATACGCAACAACCCACCTACTCGGGTTTAAGCTTCTGTCACTCTCGCAACCTACCATAAGTGAATCATGAACGTATTGCAACACACTATAGCGGGGATCCCTCATGTTTGCGCAAGACGGAGGGCACCGTAGGACAGCACCATAAATAAAATATACAATCATACCAACCAAGATCACGATTAACCCACTGGACAAAACATATCTACTCAAACATTATAGGATAGCCAAATATCATTGGGAAATAATATATGGAGTTGAGCACGAGATTACATCGGGAAGAAGGGGTGTTACACCGCTACATAGAGGGGGAGAGAGTTGGTGTTGACGGTAGCAAGATTGTTGATGTAGATCGTCGTCATGATCCTAGCCCCGGCGGCACTCCGGCACCACCGGGAGAGAGGCAGAGAGAGCCCCCCTCCTTCTTCTTCCTTGGCCTCCCCCCTAGATGGGAGGAGAGTTCTCCCTCTGGTCCATGGCCTCCATGGCGGCGGAGGGGCGAGATCCTCTCCGATACTAGATCTCCCTCTCTGTTCTCTTCTGTTTCGCGCTCCCCAGATCTAGCCAAAAACCGTTTCTTATTTTCCGGGAGATCCGTAACTCCGGTTGCGCTGAAATTGTAACACGGTTTTTTCCCGCATATAAGCTTCCTTGCGCCCGAAGTAGAGCTCCAACCGATGTATGAGGTGGGCATAAGACACCTGGGCGCGCCTGGGCTCCCAAGCGCGCCCTTGTGGGTTGTGGTCACTGTGGGCCCCTTCTTCTGATGATTCCAACTCCCAAAATCATAAATATTCCAAAATAATTCTCCTTAAAACTTTATTGCGACTTCGTTTGATATGGATTTTCTGCGAAACAAAAAACATGCAACAAACAAGAACTGGCACTGGGCACTGGATCAATATGTTAGTCCAAATAAATCATATAAAATGTTGCCAAAAGTATATAAAAGTTGTTTAATATTGGCATGAAATAATAAAAAAATATAGGTACGACGAAGACGTATCAGCGCTTATACTCCTTCCCCCTACTACGAGATGATCTGCTCTCCTCTTGTCTATTTCTGCAAGATGATGGCTGCAGGAAGATGTAGTCTTCAATAGGATGAGCTTCTCTCTCTTATTCTGGCATTTCTGTAGTATAGTCCACAGATATACCCCATTCCTTTATACCGATGCATATGTAATATAGATCTTATGTAAGTCTTGCGAGTACTTTCGATGAGTACTCACTACTGCTTTGCACCCCTTTTCTTCTACCTGGTTGTTCCGGTCAGACGATAGAGACCAGGAGCCAGAGGATTCCGAGCTTGGCTACTACATGGAGTTCGGCGTCGAGGAGTACTTCACAGGTCCCAGACAGGAGGCATGCGCCCTTTCGATCCAGATTCATTGTTTGTTTTCGCCTTCTTAAGGCACCTTTGTACTTGTGTGTAGTCATACCTAAGTCCTGATGTAATATCGGGTCTTACAACCCTGGCTTGTAATATATTGTTTCTTTGTTTAAATTTGAGTCTTCGAGTTGTGTTGTGATATTATATCGTGAGTCACTAATTTTGATCATGCATGCTGTTTGGATGTTTAGTGCTTAACTAATTTTAGGGGCGTCACACCTGATCAAGGGTGATCCTGCTATTGATCACCCAGACCGTCCCCCTCCAAGCGCAGCCGGTGTTCATCTTCAGCTTGAATGCCTGAGTGATGACGGGGAAGTGCTTCATGAAGTCTAAAGGCATAGGCAGGCACTCCAGCTTCTAGGCAAGGATCACCTTGCAAAAGTGGCTTGGTCCTCCCTCCTCATGGTAGTGGTCGTAATTCCTCCGCTTGTCGCTGGGGGGCTCCTCCATCATCACATCATCATCTAAGGGTGATACCACCTCCTTGCCCTTTTCTAAGGACGGCACCATGATACGTCTCCAATGTATCTATAATTTTTTATTGTTCCATGCTATTATATTATCTGTTTTGGATGTTTAATAGGCATTTATATGATATTTTATATTATTTTTGGGACTAACCTATTAACCGAGGGCCCAGTGCCAGTTTCTGTTTTTTTTGCCTATTTTAGAGTTTCGCAGAAAAGGAATGCCAAACGGAATGAAACCTTCGTGATGATCTTTCTTGGACCAAAAGGAAACAAGAAGACTTGGAGATGAAGTCGGAGACGCAACGAGGGGCTACAAGGTAGGAGGGCGCGCCCAGGGGGTAGGGCGCGCCCCCCTACCTCATGGGCCTCTCGTAGCTCCCCTAACCTAGTTCCTTCACCTATATATACTCTTTGATGGGGAACGTTGCAGAAAACAAAAATTTCCCTACTCGTTTCACCAAGATCATCTAGGAGTTCATCTAGCAACGAGTCATTGGATGCATCTACATACCTTTGTAGATCGCGCACGGAAGCGTTCAAAAGAACGGTGATGATGTAGTCGTACTCGACGTGATCCAAATCACCGATGACCAGCGCCGAACGGACGGCACCTCCGCGTTCAACACACGTACGGGACGGGAGACGTCTCCTCCTTCTTGATCCAGCAAGGGGGGAGGAGAGGTTGATGAAGATCCAGCAGCACGACGGCGTGGTGGTGGATGCAGGGCGTCACAGCAGCAAGGCTTCGCCAAGACTACGAGGGAGAGACGTAACGGGGGGAGATGGAGGCGCCAGGGGCTGGTGGTAAATCCCTCCTCTCCCCCCCACTATATATAGGGGTGCCATGGGGGGGGGGGCGCTGGCCCTAGTACATGCTCGACCTTTCGGTCTTATGTGTTCCGAGGCCATGTCTGTACATGCTAGGCTCGTCAAGTTAACCTAAGTGTTTGCATGTGTAAATCTGTCTTACACCCGTTGTATGTGAACGTCTGAATAAAACACCCGATCATCACGTGGTGTTTTGAAACAGCGAACTGTCGCAACGGTGCACAGTTAGGGGGAACACTTCTTGAATTTATTGTGAGGGATCATCTTATTTACTACCGTCGTTCTAAGTAAACAAGATGCAAAACATGATAAACATCACATGCAATCAAATAATAAATGTGACATGATATGGCCAATATCACATAGCTCCTTTGATCTCTATCTTGGGGCTCCACGATCATCTTGTCACCGGCTTTACACCATGATCTCCATCATCATGATCTCCATCATCGTGTCTCCATGAAGTTGCTCGCCAACTATTACTTCTACTACTATGGCTAACGCGTTTAGCAATAAAGTAAAGTAATTTACATGGCGTTTCTCGATGACAGGCAGGTCATAAAAGAATAAAGACAACTCCTATGGCTCCTGCCGGTTGTCATACTCATCGACATGCAAGTCGTGAATCCTATTACAATAGCATGAACATCTCATACATCACATATAGATCATTCATCATTCATCACAACTTTGGCCATATCATATCACAAACCACTTGCTGCAAAAACAAGTTAGACGTCCTCTAATTGTTGTTGCAAGTTTTACGTGGCTGAATTAGGGTTCTAGCAAGAACGTTTTCTTACCTACGTTAAAGCCACAACGTGATTTGTCAACTTCTATTTACCCTTCATAAGGACCCTGTTCATCGATTCCGCTCCAACTAAAGTGGGAGAGACAGACACCCGCCAGCCACCTTATGCAACTAGTGCATGTTAGTCGGTGGAACCGGTCTCACGTAAGCGTACGTGTAAGGTTGGTCCGGGCCGCTTCATCCCACAATACCGCTGAAGCAAGAAAGGACTAGTAACGGCAAGAAAGTTGACAAATCTACGCCCACAACAAATTGTGTTCTACTCGCGCAAGAAGAACTACGCATAGACCTAGCTCATGATGCCACTGATGGGGAACGTTGCAGAAAACAAAAAATTTCCTACTCGTTTCACCAAGATCATCTAGGAGTTCATCTAGCAACGAGTCATTGGATGCATCTACATACCTTTGTAGATCGCGCACGGAAGTGTTCAAAAGAACGGTGATGATGTAGTCGTACTCGACGTGATCCAAATCACCGATGACCAGCGCCGAACGGACGGCACCTCCGCGTTCAACACACGTACGGGACGGGAGACGTCTCCTCCTTCTTGATCCAGCAAGGGGGGAGGAGAGGTTGATGAAGATCCAGCAGCACGACGGCGTGGTGGTGGATGCATGGCGTCACAACAGCAGGGCTTCGCCAAGACTACGAGGGAGAGACGTAACGAGGGGAGATGGAGGCGCCAGGGGCTGGTGGTAAATCCCTCCTCTCCCCCCCACTATATATAGGGGTGCCATGGGGGGGGGGCGCCGGCCCTAGTAGATGAGATCTACTAGGGGGGGCGGCGGCCAAGGGGAGGTTTCCCTCCCCCCCAAGGCACCTAGGGGTGCCTTCCACCACATGGACTCTTCCATGGTGGAAACCCTAGGCGCATGGGCCTATAGGGGCTGGTGCCCTTGGCCCATCTAGGCCAAGGCGCACCCCCTACAGCCCATGTGGCCCCCCCGGGACAGGTGGCCCCACCCGGTGGACCCCCGGGACCCTTCCGGTGGTCCCGGTACAATACCGATAACCCCGAAACTTGTCCCGATGCCCGAAACAGCACTTCCTATATATAATTCTTTACCTCCGGACCATTCCGGAACTCCTCGTGACGTCCGGGATCTCATACGGGACTCCGAACAACATTCGGGTTTCTGCATATACATATCTTCATAACCCTAGCGTCACCGAACCTTAAGTGTGTAGACCCTACGGGTTCGGGAGACAAGCAGACATGACCGAGACGACTCTCCGGTCAATAACCAACAGCGGGATCTGGATACCCATGTTGGCTCCCACATGCTCCACGATGATCTCATCGGATGAACCACGATGTCGAGGATTCAATCAACCCCGTACGCTATTCCCTTTGTCTATCGATATGTTACTTGCCCGAGATTCGATCGTCGGTATCCCAATACCTCGTTCAATCTCGTTACCGGCAAGTCACTTTACTCTTACCGTAATGCATGATCCCGTGACCAGACACTTGGTCACTCTGAGCTCATTATGATGATGCATTACCGAGTGGGCCCAGTGATACCTCTCCGTCATACGGAGTGACAAATCCCAGTCTTGATCCATGTCACCCAACAGACACTTTCGGAGATACCCGTAGTCTACCTTTATAGTCACCCAGTTACGTTGTGACGTTTGGTATACCCAAAGCACTCCTACGGTATCCGGGAGTTACACGATCTCATGGTCTAAGGAAAAGATACTTTGACATTGGAAAACTCTAGCAAACGAACTATACGATCTTGTGCTATGTTTAGGATTGGGTCTTGTCCATCACATCATTCTCCTAATGATGTGATCTCGTTATCAATGACATCCAGTGTCCATAATCAGGAAACCATGACTATCTGTTGATCAATGAGCTAGTCAACTAGAGGCTCACTAGGGACATGTTGGTGTCTATTATTCACACATGTATTACGATTTCCGGATAACACAATTATAGCATGAATAAAGACAATTATCATGAACAAGGAAATATAATAATAATGCTTTTATTATTGCCTCTAGGGCATATTTCCAACAGTCTCCCACTTGCACTAGAGTCAATAATCTAGTTACATTGTGATGAATCGAACACCCATGGAATTCTGGTGTTGATCATGTTTTGCTCTAGGGAGAGGTTTGGTTAACGGATCTGCTATATTCAGGTCCGTATGTACTTTACAAATCTCTATGTCTCCATTTTGAACATTTTCACGAATGGAGTTGAAGCGACGCTTGATGTGCCTTGTCTTCTTGTGAAACCTGGGCTCCTTGGCAAGTGCAATAGCTCCAGTGTTGTCACAGAAGAGCTTGATCGGCCCCGACGCATTGGGTATGACTCCTAGGTCGGTGATGAACTCCTTCACCCATATTGCTTCATGTGCTGCCTCCGAGGCTGCCATGTACTCCGCTTCACATGTAGATCCCGCCACGACGCTTTGCTTGCAACTGCACCAGCTTACTGCCCCACCATTCAAAATATACACGTATCCGGTTTGTGACTTAGAGTCATCCAGATCTGTGTCGAAGCTAGCATCGACGTAACCCTTTACGACGAGCTCTTCGTCACCTCCATAAACGAGAAACATTTCCTTAGTCCTTTTCAGGTACTTCAGGATATTCTTGACCACTGTCCAGTGTTCCTTGCCGGGATTACTTTGGTACCTTCCTACCAAACTTACGGCAAGGTTTACATCAGGTCTGGTACACAGCATGGCATACATAATAGAACCTATGGCTGAGGCATAGGGGATGACGCTCATCTCTTCTATATCTTCTGTCGTGGTCGGACATTGAGCTGAGCTCAATTTCATACCTTGTAACATAGGCAAGAACCCCTTCTTGGATTGATCCATATTGAACTTCTTCAATATCTTATCAAGGTATGTGCTTTGTGAAAGACCTATGAGGCGTCTCGATCTATCTCTATAGATTTTGATGCCTAATATATAAGCAGCTTCTCCAAGGTCCTTCATTGAAAAACTTTTATTCAAGTAGGCCTTGATGCTGTCCAAGAGTTCTATATCATTTCCCATCAAAAGTATGTCATCTACATATAATATGAGAAATGCTACAGAGCTCCCACTCACTTTCTTGTAAACGCAGGCTTCTCCATAAGTCTGTGTAAACCCAAACGCTTTGATCATCTCATCAAAGCGAATGTTCCAACTCCGAGATGCTTGCACCAGCCCATAAATCGAGCGTTGGAGCTTGCACACTTTGTCAGCATTCTTAGGATCGACAAAACCTTCCGGCTGCATCATATACAATTCTTCCTTAAGGAATCCATTAAGGAATGCCGTTTTGACGTCCATTTGCCATATTTCGTAATCATAGAATGCGGCAATTGCTAACATGATTCGGACGGACTTCAGCTTCGCTATCGGTGAGAAAGTCTCATCGTAGTCAACCCCTTGAACTTGTCGATAACCCTTAGCAACAAGCCGAGCTTTATAGATGGTCACATTGCCATCCACGTCTGTCTTCCTCTTAAAGATCCATTTATTTTCTATGGCTCGCCGTTCAACGGGCAAGTCAGTCAAAGTTCATACTTCGTTTTCATACATGGATCCTATCTCGGATTTCATGGCTTCTAGCCATTTGTCAGAATCCGGGCCCGCCATCGCTTCTTCATAGTTCGAAGGTTCATCGTTGTCTAACAGCATGATTTCCAAGACAGGGTTGCCGTACCACTCTGGTGCGGAACGTGTCCTTGTGGACCTTCGAATTTTAGTAGGGGCTTGATCAGAAGTATCTTGATCATTGTCATTAACTTCCTCTCTAGTCGGTGCAGGCACCTCAGGAACATTTTCTTGAGTTGCGCCATTTTCCGGTTCAAGAGGTAATACTTCATCAAGCTCTACTTTCCTCCCACTTACTTCTTTCGAGAGAAACTCTTTCTCTAGAAAGGACCCATTCTTGGCAACAAAGATCTTGCCTTCGGATCTGAGGTAGAAGGTGTACCCAATAGTTTCTTTTGGGTATCCTATGAAGACGCATTTTTCCGACTTGGGTTCGAGCTTTTCAGGTTGAAGTTTCTTGACATAAGCATCGCATCCCCAAACTTTTAGAAACGACAGCTTAGGTTTCTTCCCAAACCATAATTCATACGGTGTCGTCTCAACGGATTTCGACGGAGCCCTATTTAAAGTGAATGTGGCAGTCTCTAAAGCATAGCCCCAAAAGGATAGCGGTAAATCGGTAAGAGACATCATAGATCGCACCATATCTAATAGAGTGCGATTACGACGTTCGGACACACCATTACGCTGAGGTGTTCCAGGCGGCGTGAGTTGTGAAACTATTCCACATTTTCTTAAGTGTGTGCCAAACTCGTGACTCAAGTATTCTCCTCTACGATCTGATCGTAGAAACTTGATTTTCCTGTCACGTTGATTTTCAACCTCACTCTGAAATTCCTTGAACTTTTCAAAGGTTTCAGACTTGTGTTTCATTAAGTAGATATACCCATACCTACTTAAATCATCAGTGAGGGTGAGGACATAACGATAGCCACCGCGAGCCTCAACACTCATTGGACTGCACACATCAGTATGTATGATTTCCAATAAGTCGGTTGCTCGCTCCATTGTTCCTGAGAACGGAGTCTTGGTCATTTTACCCATAAGGCATGGTTCGCACGTGTCAAATGATTCATAATCAAGAGACTCTAAAAGTCCATCTGCATGGAGCTTCTTCATGCGTTTTACACCTATGTGACCAAGGCGGCAGTGCCACAAGTATGTGTGACTATCATTATCAACCTTACTTCTTTTGGTACTCACATTGTGAACATGTGTAGCATCACGTTCGAGATTCATAAAGAATAAACCATTCACCATAGGAGCATGACCATAAAACATATCTCTCATAAAATGGAACAACCATTATTCTCAGATTTAAAAGAGTAGCCATCTCGAATTAAACGAGATCCCGATACAATGTTCATGCTCAAAGCTGGCACTAAATAACAATTATTAAGGTTTAATACTAATCCCGAAGGGAGATGCAGAGGTAGCGTGCCGACGGCGATCACATTGACCTTGGAACCATTCCCGACGCGCATTGTCACCTCGTCCTTTGCCAGTTTCCGCTTATTCCGCAGCCCCTGCTTTGAGTTACAAATGTGAGCAACTGCACTGGTATCAAATACCCAGGAGCTACTACGGGCACTAGTAAGGTACACATCAATTACATGTATATCACATATACCTTTTGTTTTGCCGGCCTTCTTATCCGCTAAGTACTTAGGGCAGTTCCGCTTCCAGTGACCGCTTCCCTTGCAATAAAAGCACTCAGTCTCGGGCTTGGGTCCATTCTTTGGCTTCTTCCCGGCAGCTTGCTTGCCGGGCGCGGAAACCTCCTTGCCGTCCTTCTTGAAGTTCTTTTTTTACCCTTGCCTTTCTTGAACTTAGTGGTTTTATTGACCATCAACACTTGATGTTCCTTCCTGACTTCTACCTCTGCTGATTTCAGCATAGCAAATACTTCAGGAATGGTCTTTTCCATCCCCTGCATATTGAAGTTCATCACAAAGCTCTTGTAGCTTGGTGGAAGCGACTGGAGGATTCTGTCAATGACCGCATCATCCGGGAGATTAACTCCCAGCTGAGTCAAGCAGTTATGCAACCCAGACATAGTGAGTATGTGCTCACTGACAGAACTGTTTTCCTCCATCTTACAGCTGAAGAATTTGTCGGAGACTTCATATCTCTCGACCCGGGCATGAGCTTGGAAAACCATTTTCAGCTCTTCGAACATCTCATATGCTCCATGTCTCTCAAAATGCTTTTGGAGCCCCGGCTCTAGGCTGTAAAGCATGCCGCACTGAACGAGGGAGTAGTCATCGGAACGTGCCTGCCAAGCGTTCATAAGTCTTGTTCTGCAGGGAGAACGGGTGCGTCACCAAGCGGTGCTTGTAGGACATAATCTTTCTTGGCAGCTATGAGGATGATCCTCAGGTTCCGGACCCAGTCCGTATAGTTGCTGCCATCGTCTTTCAGCTTAGTTTTCTCTAGGAACGCGTTGAAGTTGAGGACTACGTTGGCCATTTGATCTACAAGACATATTGTAAAATATTTAGACTAAGTTCATGATAATTAAGTTCAATTAATCAAATTATTAATGAACTCCCACTTAGATTAGACATCCCTCCAGTCATCTAAGTATTACATGATCCGAGTTTAACTAGACCGTGTCCGATCATCACGTGAGACGGACTAGTCAACGTCGGTGAACATCTTCATGTTGATCGTATCTTCTATACGACTCATGCTCGACCTTTCGGTCTTCTGTGTTCCGAGGCCATGTCTGTACATGCTAGGCTCGTCAAGTTAACCTAAGTGTTTGCATGTGTAAATCCGTCTTACACCCGTTGTATGTGAACGTCTGAATAAAACACCTGATCATCACGTGGTGTTTTGAAACAGCAAACTGTCGCAACGGTGCACAGTTAGGGGGAACACTTCTTGAATTTATTGTGAGGGATCATCTTATTTACTACCGTCGTTCTAAGTAAACAAGATGCAAAACATGATAAACATCACATGCAATCAAATAATAAACGTGACATGATATGGCCAATATCACATAGCTCCTTTGATCTCTATCTTGGGGCTCCATGATCATCTTGTCACCGACTTGACACCATGATCTCCATCATCATGATCTCCATCATCGTGTCTCCATGAAGTTGCTCGCCAACTATTACTTCTACTACTATGGCTAACGCGTTTAGCAATAAAGTAAAGTAATTTACATGGCGTTTCTCGATGACACGCAGGTCATAAAAGAATAAAGACAACTCCTATGGCTCCTGCCGGTTGTCATACTCATCGACATGCAAGTCGTGAATCCTATTACAATAGCATGAACATCTCATACATCACATATAGATCATTCATCATTCATCACAACTTTGGCCATATCATATCACAAACCACTTGCTGCAAAAACAAGTTAGACGTCCTCTAATTGTTGTTGCAAGTTTTACGTGGCTGAATTAGGGTTCTAGCAAGAACGTTTTCTTACCTACGTTAAAGCCACAACGTGATTTGTCAACTTCTATTTACCCTTCATAAGGACCCTGTTCATCGATTCCGCTCCAACTAAAGTGGGAGAGACAGACACCCGCCAGCCACCTTATGCAACTAGTGCATGTTAGTCGGTGGAACCGGTCTCACGTAAGCGTACGTGTAAGGTTGGTCCGGGCCGCTTCATCCCACAATACCGCTGAAGCAAGAAAGGACTAGTAACGGCAAGAAAGTTGACAAATCTACGCCCACAACAAATTGTGTTCTACTCGCGCAAGAAGAACTACGCATAGATCTAGCTCATGATGCCACTGATGGGGAACGTTGCAGAAAACAAAAATTTTCCTACTCGTTTCACCAAGATCATCTAGGAGTTCATCTAGCAACGAGTCATTGGATGCATCTACATACCTTTGTAGATCGCGCACGGAAGCGTTCAAAAGAACGGTGATGATGTAGTCGTACTCGACGTGATCCAAATCACCGATGACCAGCGCCGAACGGACGGCACCTCCGCGTTCAACACACGTACGGGACGGGAGACGTCTCCTCCTTCTTGATCCAGCAAGGGGGGAGGAGAGGTTGATGAAGATCCAGCAGCACGACGGCGTGGTGGTGGATGCATGGCGTCACAGCAGCAGGGCTTCGCCAAGACTACGAGGGAGAGACGTAACGGGGGGAGATGGAGGCGCCAGGGGCTGGTGGTAAATCCCTCCTCTCCCCCCACTATATATAGGGGTGCCATGGGGGGGGGCGCCGGCCCTAGTAGATGAGATCTACTAGGGGGGGGCGGCGGCCAAGGGGAGGTTTCCCTCCCCCCCAAGGCACCTAGGGGTGCCTTCCACCACATGGACTCTTCCATGGTGGAAACCCTAGGCGCATGGGCCTATAGGGGCTGGTGCCCTTGGCCCATCTAGGCCAAGGCGCACCCCCTACAGCCCATGTGGCCCCCCCGGGACAGGTGGCCCCACCCGGTGGACCCCCGGGACCCTTCCGGTGGTCCCGGTACAATACCGATAACCCCGAAACTTGTCCCGATGCCCGAAACAGCACTTCCTATATATAATTCTTTACCTCCGGACCATTCCGGAACTCCTCGTGACGTCCGGGATCTCATCCGGGTCTCCGAGCAGACATGACCGAGACGACTCTCCGGTCAATAACCAACAGCGGGATCTGGATACCCATGTTGGCTCCCACATGCTCCACGATGATCTCATCGGATGAACCACGATGTCGAGGATTCAATCAACCCCGTACGCTATTCCCTTTGTCTATCGATATGTTACTTGCCCAAGATTCGATCGTCGGTATCCCAATACCTCGTTCAATCTCGTTACCGGCAAGTCACTTTACTCGTACCGTAATGCATGATCCTGTGACCAGACACTTGGTCACTCTGAGCTCATTATGATGATGCATTACCGAGTGGGCCCAGTGATACCTCTCCGTCATACGGAGTGACAAATCCCAGTCTTGATCCATGTCACCCAACAGACACTTTCGGAGATACCCGTAGTCTACCTTTATAGTCACCCAGTTACGTTGTGACGTTTGGTATACCCAAAGCACTCCTACGGTATCCGGGAGTTACACGATCTCATGGTCTAAGGAAAAGATACTTTGACATTGGAAAACTCTAGCAAACGAACTATACGATCTTGTGCTATGTTTAGGATTGGGTCTTGTCCATCACATCATTCTCCTAATGATGTGATCTCGTTATCAATGACATCCAGTGTCCATAGTCAGGAAACCATGACTATCTGTTGATCAACGAGCTAGTCAACTAGAGGCTCACTAGGGACATGTTGGTGTCTATTATTCACACATGTATTACGATTTCCGGATAACACAATTATAGCATGAATAAAGACAATTATCATGAACAAGGAAATATAATAATAATGCTTTTATTATTGCCTCTAGGGCATATTTCCAACACTCTTATACCCTGAAAACAATGAGGGGAGCCACGAAACCACTTTTACACTGCCGCAACCTTCTGTACCCGTGAGATCCCATCTAGGGGCCTTTTCCGGCGTCCTGTCGAAGGGGGATTCGATGACGAAGGGCTTCTACATCAACACTATCACCTCTCGGATGAAGCGTGAGTAGTTTACCATGCTCTCCTCGATGTTCTTGGAGATCTATTCGATGTAACATTCTTTTGCAGTGTGTTTGCGGAGATCCGATGAATTATGGATTTATGATTAGATTATCTATGAATATTATTTGGTTCTTCTCTGAATTCTTATATGCATGATTTTATATCTTTGCAAGTCTCTTCGAATTATCGGTTAGTTTCCTACTAGATTGATCTTTCTTGCAATGGGAGAAGTGCTTAGCTTTGGGTTCAATCTTGCGGCGTCCTTTCCCAGTTATAGTAGGGGCAGCAAGGCACGTATTGTATTGTTGCCATCGAGGATAAAAAGATGGGGTTTTCATCATATTGCTTGAGTTAATTCCTCTACATCATGTCATCTAACTTAATGCGTTACTCCGTTAGTTATGAACTTAATACTCTAGATGCATACTAGATAGCGGTCGATGTGTGGAGTCATAGTAGTAGATGCATGCAGGAGTCGGTCTACTTGACACGGACGTGATGCCTATGTTCATAATCATTGCCTTAGATATTGTCATAACTATGCCCTTTTCTATCAATTGCTGGCAGTAATTTTTTCACCCACCGTAATATATGCTATCTTGAGAGAAGACACTAGTGAAACATAAGGCCCCCGGGTCTCCTTTCCATCTTATTAAATCTCATTTACATCTTGCTAGTTTTTGATCTACTATTTTGCAATCTTTTACTTTTCATTCTATAAAATATCTACTTTACCGTCTACCTATCTCTATCAGATCTCACTTTTGCAAGTGACCGTGAAGGGATTGACAACCCCTTTATCGTGTTGGGTGCAAGTTGTTGATTGTTTGTGCAGGTATTCAGTGACTTATGCGTTGTCTCCTACTGGATTGATACCTTGGTTCTCAAAACTGAGGGAAATACTTACGCTACTTTGTTGCATCACCCTTTCTTCTTCAGGGGAAAACCAACGCAAGCTCAAGAGGTAGCAAGAAGGATTTCTGGCGTTGTTACCGGGGAGATCTACGTCAAGTCAAGCCATACCAAGTACCCATCATAAACTCGTATCTCTTGCATTACATTATTCACCATTCGCCTCTCATTTTTCTCTCCCCCACCTATAAAACGATTTTCGAAAAGATTTGCCTTTTCTTCGCCCCTCTCCCGTATGTCTTTTTGTTTGTGTTTCCATGTGCCTTCTATTTGCTTGCATCTTTGCTTGCTAAAAATCTATTGATATGGATCCACTTAAAGTGTTCTACTTGGATCATCTTCGATCTATATGTGCTCATGCTGAAACCCCAACTAGTTTAGTTGAGGGAAAATCTTTAGATGAGCATGCTCATTTTGTGCGTCACCGTTTGTCTGAAAAAAGGAGACTCTTATGGAATCAAATAAACAGTTTGTTGCACTATGCTTGGAATCTTTGTGAAATTTATGATTTTACTTGTTGCTC
This sequence comes from Triticum dicoccoides, assembly GCF_002162155.2. Lineage (NCBI taxonomy): Eukaryota > Viridiplantae > Streptophyta > Magnoliopsida > Poales > Poaceae > Triticum > Triticum dicoccoides. Next base: position 147,350,520 of record NC_041383.1, on the reverse strand, counting down.
TAAGAAGCCTAAAAACGCATTCCCTACCTATGTGAGTTTAATGATAATGAAATCTTATCTTCTTATGCAAAGGGTGTTTATAGTTACTATGATATCGAACAAACTGAAGAATTCGTTGCTTTTAAGGGTGCTTATGAAGTTGCTTCTTTAATTGAAAAGTATGATATTACTCTCTACAAATCTGAAAATTTTGACATACTTAAATATTGCTATGAAAACTATGCTCATAATGTCTATGTCAAAGAATTTATTGAGAGAATGACCGTTGCTTTGGAAGAAAATTATGATATGCATGAATCTATAGATAATTATGATTCCGATGATTTGATTGAAATATCCCTTGATGGACATGATGCTTGCTATTCTTGTGGCCATGATGCCAATATTTATGAAGATAAATTTGTTATAGTCCCTTATGTTAAACATGAGATTGTTGCTATTGCACCCATACTTGATAGTTTCTTCGATGAAAAGCATGATTGCAATAATGTTATTATAAATACTATTAATGTCAATTATTCTAGTAATATGAAAACCCTAAACTTGGGGATGCTAGTTTTGCTATGTCTACTATCTGTTGCAATGATCATGATTGGGGTGATTCTTTTTTATGATCTTGAAAATTTCTTTAAGCCCCATGATGAATATGAGATTGATAATAGTGTTTGCAATATTATTGAAAGTGGGTTCGGAAGAGTTTCAACTGTAGATCCCACATATTTGAAGAATGTTCAATCTTATGAAATGTTGGATAAAAGTGGGTTTGGAGAGGTCATGACTTTAGTTAATGTTGATCCCACTATTTTGGAAGAGTGTCAACTTTACATGCATGTGGATCCTATTGAGAATATGTTTTGTAATAGCTATATTGTTGAATTTTCTTATGATCCTACATGTAATTATTATTAGAGAGGAAGATATGGTCGTAGAAATTTTCATGTTACTATATTACCTCTCTTCGTGTTGAGATTGTTATCGTCTCTTTCTTCTTCCTTGCATATGCTAGTTTTTGCTTGTCTTGATAATTTGTTTGCTGATAAAACACCTATGCATAGGAAGTATATTAGACTTAGATGTGTTTGTCACGTGTTTTATGATGTTCTCTTTGCGCTTCAATTCTTATCTTTTATGTGAACATCATTAAAATTATCAATCCCTAGCTAAGGGCGTTAAACAATAACGCTTGTTGGAATACAACCCAATTTTATTTTTGTTCTTTTCTTTTTGTTCCTGTTTAGTAATAAATAATTCATCTAGCCTCTGGTTAGATGTGGTTTTATGTTTTAATTAGTGTTTGTGCCAAGTTAAGCCTTTAGGATAGCTTACGGTGATAGTTGTGTTGATCCTGCTGAAAATAGGAAATTTTTGCGCTTAGTAAATTAGTTTTGAAAATTCACAGAAACTTGATTTTGATATGATTCTTTTTGCTATGGACAGGTACACGAATTTATCAGCTTTTCCTAATTTGGTAGCACTTTTAGAGTTACAGAAGTATTCAAGAGTTACAGATCACTACAGACTGTTCTGTTTTTGACAGATTCTATTTTTCGCGTGTTGTTTGCTTATTTTGATGAATCTATGAGTAGTATCGGGAGGTATGGACCATGGAGAAGTTGGAATACCTTAGATATCTCTTCCCTAATCTCCCTAATCTTTCCCTATCTTTCCCTAATAATAAAGCACGGATTGGGTCTCCGGGTTCACCGTCACAATACGCTTCTTTCCATAAATTTACGCTTTTAGTATTTTTTTCAACACATCCATATTTTTTCCAAAATCCAATTCCAAGGTGGTACTAATCTATCTATATATATCATATAATTCTTTCTGCAAGTTATTATAGTCACGTATGCCCGTCCTTTCACGTTCTTTCGGACTATTACAGCAGCCCATATATGTTTCCAGCCAACCATCCCACGTTTTCTTAGTTCGTGGATCCATTAATAGGACGTAGTGTGTACGGCACCACCGTCGCTGTCGTCGTGTACGTTTGGGACATAATCATTATACGAGAACTATTCCAATAAGAAGTCATGAGTGTCCGACCCGGATTTCACACAGAATTTCATTGTTAAAAGATGAAAGGCTCGACCGGAAATCCAACTAAATTGCGCCTCTCGCCGCCCCCGCTGTCCCACGCACAGTCGTAAGCCTCCACGCGTTCCACGAGCCATGCACCAAGCGCCATCGTTGACGACTTGAGCGACCGGCCACCGACCACCACGTTCAATCTGCAGCCCAACCCGCCACCAAGCGCACGCCGCCGTCCCGATCTCCTCCGTCGCCTCTCTTCCCCGACGCCACCAGCTCGACTCGCAAATGCCATGGCGGCCGCTGCCTACCTTCGCTCGCCCACGCGTCGCGGAAGAAGACCATGCATGGCAGGCACCATGAACCGAGTCGGCCTGCCGCCAGGACCAAAGCCCGCGAAGGGAGCCAGCATGTTTGTTGCGGAGCACGATGGCGCCGCACCGGGGAACGACAGAGCTCAGGTTGGAGATCCGGGTGGTAGAAGTCGGAGAGGACCAGCCATGGCCGCGAGTGACAAGGAGCTTTCTGCGTCGGCGAAGGGGCGCGATCGGGGAAGCCCACCGCCCAAATCACTAGGCCTGTAGGCCATGTCATCGCCGCCGGCTATCTCCACAACGAAACCACCCCGCCTCGATTCCCAGCTTGCAGGCATGTGCGGATGTGCCCAACCACGGGCAGAACAATCATGCGACAGCACAATGAACTTCCCATATAGCCGAGCCATCCACACCGCGTCATCTTCCTTAGCGCTGATTATACTGGCTTCTCGGTTTCTTTTGTACGTGTCCGTCATAACCGTGTGCAGTTTTGTATGTGGCTCATGTACGTGCGTGCGCGTGCTAAGTTGCTAATATACTCGGCGGCATTCCGCAGAGACCGCAGGCCATCTACACGGCGGCCGTCATCTCGCCAGAGCCTATGGCGACTGCTCTCCTTGTCGTTCGTCTATGATGGCGATGCTGTCTCTACCTTCTCCAGTCTTGCAGTACGAGGAAGCACCCAGGTACCGTGGTACGTGTGTGACTGTGCTAATAGCTATATCTATACCAAATTCATGAATTATACAGGAGAACTCCAGTTCCTTTGTCTCTTTTCTTTAATTTTTCTGTAGTTTATTTTGTATTTCTGGACATCAATGAAAAAAATTCAACGACTCCATCTATAAAACAAAGCGACCCCTTAATTTATTTTTCTCAGTTAATTTTGTTTTTCATCAACTTAGCAATGGTTCCACCCAAATCCTTCTAAGAAAGCAGTCCGTTTAATTTCATTCTAATTTTTTAATTCTTCTTTAGGTCAACAAAGGAGTCTCCTGCAAAAAAGAAAAAAACAAGGAGTCCACAAAAGAAATAGAGGAAAAAATTGTGTCCACACAGATTTCACTTGGAAAACGTGTAAGCTTCCTTTAATTAGTTCATAGCTCAGTTTTCCTCAGTTTGTTATGAACTTCTGTTATTTATGGCATAGAGATGAACTAAATGACTAGATTCTGGTGGGCAGGCATAGGATAAAGGCCACGGTGCAGAAGTTGCACCATGATTGATATGCTCAGTTTCAGGCTTAAATTTAGCTTTTATGTAGCATGGTAAATTGTGGTCACTATATATATGTCTATATCCTCAAAATTGTGATATTTCTTCTGATTTTCAAAATTGCATGGACTAGGATTATATTCTGGTATTGTTGGAAGTGGAAAGATATAAACTAGGTATAAGAAATCTGAAGTTAAGAGAGATCCAATGAATTAAAAGATATTGGAGTTAATGGCGATTATTGTGTATTGGTACATAACGATCTATTCAGACAATCTTCGGCCCAGTAACCGAATCCTTGGTACTCCCTCCGTCTAGGTGAGTAAGTCATCTTAGGTTGTGCACCGTGACCAAGAAGGAGGGGAAAACGAAAGAACTTAATGTTCAATTGCTAATTAATAGCATTGCATGCAATGAACTAACCAATGCATGTCGTGTTTGGTAGTCTCAAGTCATTAAAAGCATGCACACTCCAGATCTCTTATTGGTTGATATGTCAAGAAACAAGAAACGAGGTAGAATTTAATGCACCGCGCCTAAGTGTTTTGGGATTATTTGGTTTTCGTAAGATGACTTACACACCTAGACGGAGGGAGTACCACAACTCTCCACGCAAATGGATACGTCAGGTAATTCTTTCCAATAACATTCTTCTATTAAAGGGAGGGATGCCTTTTCTCAACAGCAATTCAAACAGTCCCTGAAGTTAAAGGAAATTGCTCACCATACCATCGATAAGTAGGGAAAAAAACATCGATCCTCCCGTACGCCACTTAGCATGCCGCTGCCCGAGGTAGCTTATTGTTTTTATACTTACAAAAAGTTTTTTGAGTCATAAATAATGTTGTATCCGTTGCAACGCACGGGCCTTTTTGCTAGTCTCTTCCTAATAATAAAGCACGGATTGGGTCTCCGGGTTCACCGTCATAATACGCTTTCTTCTCATGTCATAATACGCTTTTACGATTTGTATAGACAAAATCGTAGTATAAACGAGGTGGTACTAATCTACCTTCGAAAATCAAACCAAGCCGGCCCACCTGAGGCTCATGACAACGCTCCATCTGCCTGACCTTCGAAAATCAAACCAAGCCGGCCCACCTGAGGCTCATGACAAGGCTCCATCTGCCTGACCTTCGAAAATCAAACCAAGCCGGCCCACCTGAGGGTAACGCGCGGGCAACTTGGGCTTTGGCCCAACAATTTTCTCTTTTTTTGGCAAAAATTAATTGCAGGTACGAAGACTTGAATCGGCGACCTTCTGTTTGGTATCTGGCCAAGTCCACCACTACGGTGACGCTCTGGTCTTTGGAAAAAAGGGCCGATTCACCATTTTAATAGTACCACCTCGCCCTTTAACATTCAATCACCCTAATTTAAATATGTCTTCGAGTTTCTTTGATATCAATAATAAGGAGAGCTTGCAGAGCGGGGATTCAAACAGCCCGAGAGAGAAATAAGGAAGGACGAGAATGAATCCTTCCATGCCATGATTGAGATTCCCCAGGAAGGAAAGGAATTAAATGCAGTATGATGAGAGAGAATAAATTAGAGACTTGCATTATATGGTATGAATGAGCCAGGAAGGAAAGAAATTGATGACGTCTCCGGGTCTGCGCAAATTAATCCACAAATTAGTTCGTTCATTATATTTGATTAATTGATGTTCAATAGGTACGGTAATGTAGGTTGTACTAGCTCTATTTTTTCTTTTAACTAAAGTGGAGAGAGACAGGCCTATGGGAAACCAAAATACTTTCATGCAAGTCCAAAACATTAACGTAAAATGTCAAATTTATAAATGAAAATCTTAGTTACATTCCAATTGTACCAATGTATTTGTTAGAATAAAATATGTAAAACAATATCCTACTTAAGTATATTTAGATGAATTTTTTTGAGAACACTTTTTTATCAACTTAGGATATATTTTTATTAACTTAAAATCAAGGGGAAAATCACGCCCTATAATCATGGAAAATATTTATGCGTTAATAGACAAGACATGAGTTAAGTGAGGGAGCACATGTTCCTTAACAGACAAGATGCCTTTCTATACATTACTAAAGGCTACTTGCATGGCCTTTTTTTTTAATAAAATCGTTGGGCCTATTTGAGCATCAAATAATACTGTAGTTGTTAGGCTTTTCGGCGTCACGAGCCACGTGAGAAAAACATAATCACCAGTCCAATAGGCTAAAAAACATCGATATTTAATGTGAAATAAACCCAACTTCCTCCTTTAAGACAATTCCCACCCGTTTATATAGGTTAGCAAGTTGGCTGTAATATCAACAAGACACTTAGAAAATGGGAAGGTGACAACGGACGAGAGGGTGATTAAACTCCTGATGAAACCAAGGATTGATTTGGGACTTGGTCCACGCTGCACAGAGGGACGTGTGTACTAGTAAAGATTGTGTGTGTAGGCTGGAAGGAACATGCAACGAAGGACACAGGGACGTGTTTGGTTGTGTGTCGATGTCGTGCGCCGAGGATTACCTTTTTAATTCTAAACATTGGTGACTCTCTGCCGCCTGGATGTCGTGTTACTGGTAGGCATTTTGGTGTAGCCACATCGACCAAAATGCTAGCAAATTTATTTTTCCCGTTGCAACGCACGGGTATATGTCCTAGTCTCTCCTTAATTTAATAATAAAGCATGGATTGGGTCTCCGGGTTCACTATCGCGGCGTTTTTCATAAAGACCCCTGAAGTTTTGGTTAATTAACCCCCTTTTTAAAAAAAAGTAAAAAAACGATTCGCTCGTTCACATGACCCGAATGGACGGACGCAACGCCGGGTCTCTGCCTGCCCCAATCTCGACTCAGACCATAGTCCTCCGGCGATCTCGGCTTCCTCTTCCTCAACACCTGCGCCGCCTGGTCCACGGGAGACAGTCCCACCCCCGCCAGTGCCGCCTCGCTCTCCCCGCTCGCGGCCACCTCCAACGCCTCCTCCCACGCCTACGCCCACCCCGGATCCCACCTTCTTCGACGACGTCGTCGACGTCGTTGCCAACAAATACGGCTGGGACCTCGACGCCGAGGTCCGGGTCTGGCCGCTCGATGCCGAGGACGCGCTCGTTGGCGCCGTGCAGCGCTACGAGTTTCGCGCCCGCGCGGGGGGCGCCACGGTCGCGCTGGCGTGGGCCTCTGATGGGGCAGTCGACTGGAGCCGCCCCGACGCCCCCGTGGTGGAGGAGGTGGTCGGGCTCGACGGGGTCGAATTCGTCGCCGGCGACGACACTCTGAGGTTCGGCTTCGGCGTCGAAGGACCTGAATCCTTAATTGCAGAACCAAAACAGAGCAAGAGCAGTTTGTGTTTACAAGCGGGAGAGAGAAAAGGGATTGGGGAGGCGGGGGCCAAGCCAAATCAATCATTCAGGATGACGAGTTTCTGGAGCCAAATCGACATGCGCCCTATCCTCCTCCCGAATTCTGCTCCTCCAGTGCACAACATCATCCCTACAGCACTTCAGCGTGGCCTCCAGGGAAGGAGAAGCCCCTGTGAACACCACCGTCCACCGGTGAGTGCTGTTTAACTTTTAGCTTTGTTGTTGCTTAAGATTTTTGCTTCTGGTTGCTTGCTTGCTATGCTGTTGAAGTTGTGTCACCTTTAAGATGAAGCAGTTACTACAATTGGTGAATGGTCTAGCTGCTGCTTACCCCTTTTCTGTTTGTGATTTTTAATTGACTGCGGTTGTTGTGGACGGGAGAGATTCAACCGGAGTTGCCACAGTACCGGTAGATTGCAGGAAGCACTACATGTAAGAAAAAAGTTTGATCCTTTGTCTAATTGACTTTGCATTATCCAATATGATTAGCTGGTGACATGAGGGTGAGGGGGATAGACCCCTTTGGCTACTGCACACAATGTGCTACTCATATTCCACTTTTAGGCGATAAGCAGCTTCAGAATTCAGATCCCTTTGATTTACATTTCAAATCATCTTGCTGCAACTTGGTAGTAAACAACCATTTTTGGTCATCTTATACAGATTTGTTTGGTTCTTCTGTTCGTATATGTCTTTTCAATTTTACTATATGCTAACAGAAGAAAAATTTAGATAGTTTGAACACATGTTTATTCACGTAGATGTTCTACACGAAGAAAGAGCAGGATAAACACCATTTGTTGGTAGTCTTTCTATTTGTCCTTAATTATTTGTATTCTACACTAATATAGCAAGGTGAAGCCTAATCTTTACTCTGGGTCACTGATAGAAGTATTGGTGTATACACATCGAAGGTACACAATGAAATTTTTGTAGTTCTTTTTCTTATGGGAACTTTTCGTACGTCTTTGTTGTGATATACGCCCATCTCGAATTTCATATTAGGTCTACTTATTTTAGCTCAGCTAGGTGTTGACAGTAAGAAACACTTGCAAATATATGTCTCTTGTGTATATAAATATATGCTCGCTGTACAAGTATAATGGAGATAATGATCACAGTAATTTAATCTGCTATTTACTGTACAATATTTGTATTCATAAGAAGAGGTAGTTATACACTTCATTGCGGTTTTATATCTGAGTTAAGAAAAAAATATTAGTCTTCCTCTATAGAGGTATGTTGCCTTGCCGAGGCTGCTCTGCTTTTGCTAATTTGCTGCTCTTTTGTGCTATACTACTATTCCATATACAGAGAGATCGGAGAAGAGAACAGCAACCTGTTACTACTGATTTTTCATGCTGCTACTCGCTTACTGTTACACATCTACATAGAGAAGGCTGCTGCTTGCTGATTACAATCCATTCATGATAGGTAGATATGTATGCTTCTGCTTGGTACATGTGAACAGGGAGACAAGGAATGGAAGCTGCAGCGGTAGTCGGCTGGTGGCCACACATTGGCAATCACTGCTTAGATACGTGACTCCGGTCACCCATTGTGAGCAGACTTTGGTCTTGATATGTTAGTCCAAGTGGATAAAGATTATTAGGTGTTTAATGTGATGTGACTTCATTGGTTGGACGTCAATTAGGATATATGTAGTACATAGCCACCTATGATTTTTTCGAGTTGCCATATGATGGAAATCAGTAGCTTGATTTGCTGTTCAACTACGTTTAGGATATGCGTGTGTGCGCGCTTTTGCTCATTCTCACGAAAATGCTTGCTTTTAGGATGTGGTTCTTAGCTATCTTGATTCTCACTGCTATTCTGATGTGTTGAACAAGGACTAGCACAGTTTTGAAATTCATGCTGGCAGACCTTTTTTACCTATGCGTGATCATTATGTCAAGTATGCCACTTATAAGGACAACATCAAGCCATTTGAGAGTAGGGGTCCAACTTCCCTGGAAGTATTCTCCCTCAAATCTTACTGCAACCTTTTATTCACATTTCCTTTTGTGTAGTTGGTGACAATAAGGAATTGTTATTCATTTGAGAAAAACAAGATTAAATCGATGATGCTATCAAAAGTAAAATGAATTTCTGAGCTAGATAGTGGCTTTCTGAGCACCAATATAGAACCTATCTGAAACCTTTCCCATGTCTGTCATAATGATCTTTTCATTGTCCTTTGTATATTAAGCTACAGAATATTATTCTGCATTATTTTCAACCATTACTTTATACCCGAAAATGTACATTGTTCCAGTGAACACATCAAAATAGCTGGTCCGCATATCTAAATGCGCATTGGTTTGGTGTTGGACTGATGGTGACGTACTTATGTTGCTTCCATTGTAGGTGTGATTTTTCTGTTACAGAGTGAGGTGAGTTGAGCTGATTTGTTGCTACTGCTATTCGTGGTTATCAGCATGTTCCTACGCCACCCCTGGCAGGCTGCAACCTATTTGCGGCTCGGCCATGCCCACTCCCCGTGCTTCTTGCTCGTACCAGCAGTGAAGACTCAATAAATACATTTCATTCTATTATCCAAAATCCAATGGCAGAAGGTGGGATCTTGCTTCTTATGGGAACATCTCTAAGTTCTTCCACGAGTATATCATAATCATTTGTAGATTGTTGGATTATTTTGATATATTTTTTGGGGGAATTATGGGATCCTTACCTTACATTATCTAATCATTACTCATAGGTGAGTGTGGCACAAGGCTCTCTTTGCAATATTGATCTAACATTTTTGGCAGGATTACCACCTGAATTAGTTTACATCATTAAAACTCAGGAGAATTAAAGAGTGGTTAAAACAAAGTTGCGTACAAATATTTTGAAAAGGTAGAATCACATTGTGATAATTAAGGGAACTGTTTAATGCTTTATCTTTATTCTTAATTACTTTGAAGAGATGATCTCTTGAAAAGCTTCTATTCTTCTAATTATACAGATAAGCCAATCAGTTGTTGTTTTTGTATGTCACCATGTTGTACAAAAGTGTCTTGTGATGTGACCCCTCATACAACCTGGAATATGTTCGGATGGCCTTTAAGTAACTTACGTGATAATTAACTCTTTGGCCTGAAAGTGTTGTTAATGTAGCCCCAATTCTATTGATTTGTTCAGTCAAGCAGCTAAACAACCCAAGGAATTTCTAGAGAATTAATATTGTTCAACTTTCAGGAAGTGGTGTCAAACAACATGTTGCTTGATGAAGGACCAAGACAGATGAAGAGGAACATGAAGCGGTATAGAAATTCCTTTGGAGGCCGAGCATCTTGTCAGTCTGTTTATATTGACCAGATTAGAAAAATCACAGCGGATTGAATGTAAAAATCATACAGATAACTTGTGTAAACTTGGAAATCCCCCCTCCCCCCTCCCCCCCTCGCGACAGCGCCGCCCCCGCGGGCGGCCGGCCGCGCCCCGATCTCTCCCCCCTCCAGCCCCCTCTTCCCCTCCTTCCTGCCGCCGTCGCTGGCGCCCGCGGTCGGCCTGGCCCCGGGGTCGCTGGTGGTGGCGGTCCTCCTGCCTTTCCCCTCCCGGTGGCTCTCTGGCGTGGGGCGGAGCTGCGTCGGGGGGTGCTCCTAAGCGGCGACGGTCTTGCTGGCGGTGGGGTGCCTCGTTGGGTGATCGGCTGGATGGCGGCGCCGTCGTTGGCGGTGGGGTGGCGCTGCGGCACATCCTGGCGGCGGAGATCGGCCCAGATCTAGGCCCTACGGGGCCCATCGGGTCTTGGCCGGGCCGGCGGTGGGGTGGGTCGGCGGCATGATTCCCGGGAGGCGGGGGAGCGGCATTGCGTGACTGCAGCATGGCTGGCGGGGCTTAGCGGGCCTGTTTCGGGCATGGCCGGGCCAGGGGTGGCCTGGTATGCCTCGCTGCCGTGTCCGGCCGGCTACCGCGACGGTGCCGGAGGCGCGGGCTTCTCGCTCGACGGCGGTGGAGGTGGTTCCCTCCCGCTCGGCCTTGGTGCTGCTGCTCTCGTCGTGTGGCGCTTCTCTCCGGTCTTCTCGGCCTCGTGTTGGTGCTCGTAGTGAGACGACGTGGGTGGCGGTGCAACCGCAATGGTGCATTGGGCGGTGGTTTGGTTGGTAGGCTCCGGATGGGCGGTGGTGTTTGGCGTGCGGGAGAAATCCTTGCCGGCTCGTCCGGCTCCGGTGCGGTGACACCGGCGGGTGCCACCATTCCTTCTTGAAGGGTGTCGGTGGTAGCCATTCTCCACTTCCCTCCGCGTACCGGGGGAAACCCTAGGACTCGTCCGGGCAGCAGCGTCATCGACATCGCATACCTTCTTGGATGTGCTGCTTGGTACACACCACTCGGAACCTCGGGCTGTGGTGTAGTGTCTCTGGAGGGCGCAGCGGTGGCGGGGCTTCCGCGCTTAGTCGAGTTGCCGTTGTTGGCATTTGTTTTTTCTTCTTTTCTTCTTTGGACTTGTTGTGCTGCTCGCCCCAGCATCGCGTGTGTACTGTTGGTTGGTGCTTTGGAATACAAAGCGGGGGAAACCCTTTCTCGGTAAAAATCACAGCGTAAAAACTTGAATCTTTTCCACAAGCCTTTGAGCAATATGTGCTATCCATGGCCTGATGCCATAATATATATGGATTTGTGCTAAAACCATTTTTAGATGTAAAGTTCAAATAAGGTGGAAGTGGTTTTATGAAGAATTTTGAGGGCCGTCAAAATTAAGTGTTATCAATAGTGCACCACAATAGTTGCATTTTTAAATACACATAAACTGTTGAACTTTTTTTTTAGGATCACAAACTGTCAAACTTATTGTGTACCCGTTGCAACGCACGGGCCCTTTTGCTAGTAATAATAAAGTACGGATTGACTTTGTCGGGTTCACCGTCACAATGCACTTTCTTTTCATGTCATAATACGATTTTACGATTTGTATGGACAAAATTATAATATAAATGAGGTGGTACTAATCTCCCAAGCACGCAGTTAATCCAGATTTTCGTCCTCGTCCGAGACGGGCCGCACTATTTTCCACCGGCCCATCTCAGCTGGCAAACATGCAAAAATAGCGCTACGTGGAGAACTCAGGTCCTCCTGTTCAGCGTATAAAGCTGCACCAGTTGACATAGCACATGTTTGTGTGTTGTATGTAAGAGCGTTCGTCCAATTATGAATAGTCCCACGTCGGCCCTCTACGTCCAACCATACCAGTTTTTTTTAGGGATAACCATACCAGTTTATATACGTGCAAAACTTGCACATATCCAGAAACTAGCGCGGCCAGCAGGTGCTCGCTGTTGTTGGCGACGACCACCAGGCGGACGGTGACTGTCGTGTGATCGTGTACGACGCCGACGTGAGCGCGGCCAACAGGCCCGGTGGACGGCGACGGCCGTGTGATCGTGTACGACGGCGACCGGAGCGCGGCCAGCAGGTGCTTGCCGATGTTGGCGACAACCACCAGGCGGACTGTGATGGCCATGTGATTGTCTTTGGCGGCGACACGAGCGCGGCCAGCAGGTGCTCGTTGTTGTTGGCGACGACCACCAGGCGGACGGTGACTGTCGTGTGATCATGTACGATCACTACCGGAATCGCCCCCTATGCAGGCCTTAGACCCGTCGGGATAGGCCTATGCCGACAGCCCCCGTCGGCATAGGGCCGTCGGCAACATATGCGTCGGCACAGCCAGGGAGGCCATCGGCTTAGAAAAGCTGTCGGCATATATGATACGCCGACGGGGGCCGTACATCTATGCCGACGGCCCAGGCCGTCGGCAACCATCACGCCTAACGGCGGCGGCCGTCAAGTCTGCCCAATGAGTGGTCGCCACGTGGCACCACTATGCCGACGGCCAGGCCGTCGGCATAGTGGTGCCACGTGGCGACCAGCCGCTGCTCTAGGACCAGGGCTATGCCGACGGCCAGGCCGTCGGCATAAGTTGAAACTAAGCCGACGGCCAGGCCGTCGGCATAGGCCTTCATACAGAGCTCCCAGTAGGCGACACGTGGCTCCTATGCCGACGGCCAAGCCGTTGGCACAGTTTTTAAACTAAGCCGACGGCTAGGCCGTCGGCATAGGCGCCACGTGTTGCTTGCTGGGAGCTCACGCTAGTCCTATGCCGACGGCCTAGCCGTCGGCATAGTTTGCATTTGTTTTTTTTCTTTTTTCTGTTTTTTTTCAAATCAATTCAATTCAAATAACAGCACATATCAGCAGATATATATGATGGGATAGACATATAAAACACAACGGGATATCATCCGGCACCATCACAACAATATATGCATAAGCATCATCACACACAAGTCTCTAAATGAACATCATCACAACCAACATAAGCATAAGCATATAGAAAAGCACACAAGTCATCTAAATGATCATCACCACACACAAGTCATCTCCAGCATCATCACCACACACAAGGATCATCGAGCACCACGGAGGTCGTTACCGCCAAGACGGCCGAAGCCCAGGTCGTCACTGCTAGCGGCAGCGCTACCGCCAAAACCGCCTCCACCTCCGCCTCCGCCTTCGTGGATCGGAGTGGTCGGGCTCCGTGACTCGGGAGTGCTGCGAAGACCACCGCCAACGGTAGATCCACCTGTTCCCTGGATGTTGAAAAGACATATTAACGGGATATATGTCTGTGTTGAAAGGAATGACATGCTTTGGTGAATAGATTGGGGATGAACTAACCGGAGAGGGGCCAGCGTTCTGTGCCACAAACTCCTCAAAGCTTATCAGCACTGGTTGTGTTGGAGGGCATTGTGCTGGAGGTAACCCCACGAACCTGCCGGCCGCCATATCCTGAAAAGCATGCTGCATCTGGCTATCCCTCTGCACTTGGTGTTCATAAAGCCTCTGATACCACGCAACGGTCTCCTGGCGTGTGTACTCCAGGTAGGCCTACGGTATGACATGATGGAACTCATAAAACTACTAAATGCGGAAAATAAAGTGAGCAATGAAGATAAGAGGGAAAATACTTACAGATTGTTGCTCCTGAAAGAGGGACTGTGAACTGGTCACTGGCTGGCTCGTGCGCTGGGTCAGGCTCGGGTCGATCCGACGAAGCTGTGTGTAGGAGATACTAGGAGTGATCACAGCATCGAGAACTGCCTCCCGACCGTGCTCCTTGGGCCCCATGCTCACCACCGCCATGTCGTCCAGAGGCGCCGCAATGGGGTCAGGTGTGTCAGGATGCAACTTCAGATACGCTTCAGAGTAGGCCTGCTTCCTCCCCGCGGTATGCTTGCCGTAGTACTGGGGCTCGCCAGGCTTGGAGTCCTTCCGCGTATGGGCGATCTCCCACGCCTGCATGTCTGAGAGCGGCCGCTTCAGTTTCTCCTCCTGCACCACCAAACAGAGGTTAGTCATACATAAGAAAGTGATGGCAAATAGAAGAAGAAGAATGTTTAATGGGGTTAGTCATACATTAACTGCCTTGTGGAGATAGTGGTTTCGGTTTCCCTGAGCATGTACTCCCTCCTTCCCTCGGTTAGCCTTATTTTTGATTCTCATAGCCGCCCAGGCTCCAGTCGGGTCACACCAATGATCCACCAATGCCGCCCAGGACTCGTCTTTTCCATAACACCAATTTGGACACACCTACATAATAATAGCATAATGGCATGTAGGTGTGTCCAAATTGGTGTTATGGAAGCATAAAGCATAAAGCATAAAGCACCACAAGGTAATGAAAGCATAATGAAAGCATAATATATGAAAGCATAATGAAAAATCTTTTATACTTACCGCCAAGAACTCGGGCCTCTCCAAGGTAATGCCCATCCTCCGCGCTTCTTCCTTGGTCATCTTCACACCAAGAACGTCGTGGTAGTATGTGGAGATGGCCACATAGCGCACCTCGTACTGCATTTGGCGGGCCTTCTTCTTGCATTATCGCAGCACGATCTGGTCCGCTCTAGCCCTGTGCTCCGGAAGAACTCGATAGAATTTCTACAATCATGCATGAAAACAAGAATGGAAGAAGCCATGAGTTAAATCATTTCATGAAACTAGAATGGACTTGTTCTTCTGAAGAGAATTCACCCAGAAAGTAGTGATCACGGCCTTGGCATGGGTCTCATGGTCCGCGTGGCGGGCCGCTTCCCAGTGGTCCCAGCTCGTGGCCAAAACCCGACGGTCCGGCTGCCTGACTGGATCCGGACAGTACCACTACAACAAGAAACCCCCTATAGCAACGCATTTTTCCGTATCTAAAAGTCCATATATGCATTGCCAGTGTCTTTACCAACGGTTTGGGATGCGTAGCCTTATCCAGTGTTGCTAGCGCATAATGCAACGCTTATATTGCCGTTGGTAAAGGACCGTTGCAAGACTACAACAGTTAAAACGGTCTTGTACAACACATTTATATGTTGGTGTTTAATGTACAAGAATCAAAATCCCATTGCTTGGCAACGGAGTATTTCCAACCCTCCAAGTATTATTATTATTATTATTATTATTATTATTATTATTATTATTATTGCTAGCAATTAAAGTAATGCTCCATGTAAAGGTGATAATTATGTATTTCAAGTGAAGGAAAAACAAGAGAATATACTGACGAGACAAAGAAATCATATATTAGATAAAATTGTTGGATTACAATAGTGGTTAT
Organism: Triticum dicoccoides; assembly: GCF_002162155.2. Classification (NCBI taxonomy): domain Eukaryota; kingdom Viridiplantae; phylum Streptophyta; class Magnoliopsida; order Poales; family Poaceae; genus Triticum; species Triticum dicoccoides. The sequence continues at coordinate 147,335,006 of NC_041383.1, read as the reverse complement.
TACAGGAGAACATCATCCAAATGTGATGCATAATCTAACTATTTTCTGACACTGAAACTTAAACGAAAGCATCCATCAACATCCCTACAACTTAACTAAAACTTAACCGAGGAACAACATTCAACAGGAATGTCATCCCTACGATATAACTAAAACTGATAGCATCCATCCATCATCATCATCATCATCATGAAACGGACCATCGACATCTTTCTTTGCAGTTGAGTTGCCACACACCCATATACTCATCCATTTATCTTTTGAATCTACAAACAAGAAAATAAAATGAATTGTTAACACGCAATGCGTTGACATCATGCAAATACTAACAAAGGCAAGATTAGTCACGTACAAAGGTTGAAGGCCATGCAATTTTTGTTTTTTCAGCATTACCGAGAGTATTGCAGTTTTTGCGACTCCGTACCAAATTGTCAGTTTTCTCAAGTGCCATATCGACATGCACCGTCCAGAATTTATTTCCAATTTCAGCATCATCAAGTTTAATTTAGGATCACAACTTACAATCATAGCAAGAGCTACGTCCATGTTATATTTTTTCAGGCTCTTCAAGAATATTTTAAATCCTACCTGTTAGAGAAAACCAAAGTTACCATATGACAAAACAGAAAAAAACAGGGGAGCATATGAAATGAATGAGTACTCTTACAGGTAGTCCATTGGCACCCAACCAACTCAGGGAAGCACTTTGAGAACTCTTACTGCTTGCATTAGCACCTTTCGTTGTTTTTTTGGGCTGGACAACAGTCTAATAGCGGTTATTACAGGAGGAACATCATCCAAAGAAGAAGTAATAAACAGCTAACACCATAGTTTGAACACAAATTTGTATGTGATTATGAAAAGATACCAGCTTGTTTGAAGCAGAAGTTTTTTCTCCCTGACGCGCACGGACAGCCTCAAGCAAAGTTTCTTTGTTCTGAACAACGTTCTGATAGCAAGACGACCAGTAGATACATAACCATCGGAAATAATATTTTTTGAACATATTGTATATGGTAATGGAAATATACCTTTTGTGCAGCAGAATTTATTTCCCCTTGCCATGCACTAAAATTATGATCAGAAGTTTCTTGGTTCTGGACAATATTCTGATAGCAACAAGTAACCACATAAATATGGGAGCAATATAGTTTGATCATAATTTTGGATATGAGACTATGATGATACCTTGGGTGCAGCAGAACATTTTTCTAGTTGTCGTGCACTGCCACCATTATGAACCATAGTTTGTTTGTTCTAGGATAAAATGATACGAATCAACTTTTGGGTATTGTACATGCAATTGCAAAAAGTGCAAGCGTAACAACTTAAAACTTAGCAATGACAGGTTCCAAAGAGTACTTAAGTAGACAAACCTTATCTGAAACAAAATTGTTGTTTGATGTTTGCAAATCTGCACCATTTGAACCACTTTGCTTGTTCTGTAAATTACTTGGTCGTGTTTTAACAAGTCGGAGTCCATCAACGGGAGGAGCAAGCACCCTCTACATATGACATAACATAAATATTAGTTGAGACATAATTTCTAGAGTGAAATTTTAGGCCTTCAAAAAAGAGAGTGAAATTTTAGGATTTTATTGAGTACTTTGACAAGATACAAACTTTTCTATTTGAGTTATGTCCGTCAACCGAAGGTTCAAACCAATTGTAGCCATTGGATCTGAAATTTCCTATGATATAAATACAGAAAGGTTAGTCCACAAACTATATGAAGATTACAGTTCATAGAAATTTACCTGATTGGTTGCCTTTCCATTCTTCGCATCTGCTCCTGTAGTTCCATTATTTTAGCATCTTGATTTTTCTTATCTTGCTGTAACTTTTGCAGTTCAACTGTAAATGCTAGTATATCTTCATTTGTTGTGTCCTCCACCAAAGTAAAATGTGTATTCTGGAATATACATGAAGTAGAAACATCAAAAAGTTTTTTGGGGTATGGAACTAGTCCCAACCATGTACATGACCAGGCTTGTCATCTCCTAATACTCTGTTTAACGCATCTCCTATCCATGCAATCTTGACATCACTGTTATCTACTAATTCAGGGGTTTTCCCCATAATATCCTTCAACTCTTCCTAAATACATAAAGAATGTAATTAAGAAGAATATAAATAATATTAAATTCAAAAATGAATGGTTGAAAGTTGTAAATATACCACATGAGCATTAATGATTTTGTTCTTGCAAGTTTTCAGCTTGTGCGTATGGACGAACAGGTGAGCCCTATGAGGATACTTCTTTTCAGGATCTGTATCTTTCTATTGTGAGCTTTTTGCCAAGGCTGATGAAAGAAGCAGTGTTCAAGTACTGCAACCGCAGGTAATGAACAACTAACAGACCTCAGCTCAGGCAGAGAAATTACTGCAGTTTTGTAAATACTAATGAATAAACTCTAAAATGCTAATTTCAATCAAGTATATGTAAGGTGTAACCTTATAGAAGACGTATAGGAAGAATCAGAAACAACCCCATCTATGTGAAGGGTCCCCAAAATTCTAATCTAAACAAATAACAGAGGACAACTATCAAACACTTGGTGTGCACTATCAAATTCACTCAAGAGAAGAGTAAGTACAAAGCTTTGAAGGGCCAGATCTCAAGCAAAAAGGGGGGAGGAGGCAAAATCTTCAAATCTTACTAGTATTTACCTGTTGTTTCTATGAAATCGGCAATGGGGATTGATATGCTTTCTGTCCCAGATGCTGAACAAGACGTGCCTCCTTTGCCCTCAACCTTCAATCGTGGAATGGGGGTGCAGCTATGAGGTTCGTGAGGGAGGGCACGCCATGATCGATCTGCACAAGAGAGGGATCCTTCGTCCAGGACGAGGAAGGGATCTGTGTTGATATGGGGAGGGGCGGGAGGTTTCCTATTTTCATGGCGCAGTTAACTCCTCACGAGACCTGATGTTAGTCTCCGTCGTTGATTAGTATGACAGGTGGGGCCATGGTAATCAAGCGCGCGAGCTTAATTTCTTTTGACTAGAATTAGTCGCTATTGGCGGGAGACAGAGGAGGGAAAAGGGAAAAATCGGTGTGAAACCAAAAAAGAAAATGAGGGAGTAAAAATTTGAAGAGAAATAAGTTATATTATTTATTATTATCATCTGGCCAGTGACACGCACTTGTACATATATTTGTCATAAATTCCACGGTCGCGCGCAGGGCAGCGTTGGTCGAGGACGCCGCCCCGTTCCGCCTGCCCTCCCCTTGAGGCAGCGCTGGCGCCGCTCGGACATCTCTGCGGTGGTCTTGGACCAGTAGATGGCATAGGCCTCCGCCAATGCGGCGGTTGCGAGGACCCAATTTGGCGGGATGGCCGACATCGCAAACACGGTGCGGTGCTACGCATTGCGCCGCTCCGCTCACTCAGCCGCCGTCACACTACGGCGACGTTGTCCCGCCGCTGCGTCCCAGGTAATGCACAAGGCATCCGCATGTGTTATCAAGCCCCAGGTAGGGCTTCTGCTTCATGTTGATCCGGGCAACGACATGGCGGTGATGGCAGCGGGGAGTCAATGAGGGCAGCACCAAACGACAATCACGGAGGGAGCTCGAACTGTCGCTGTAACTCCTCGCATCCTCTGGAATGGCTGATTGGATCGGTGTGTTGTCGTTGTTCGGGATCGGTTTGCATGGGAGAGCGGTTTGGTTGGACCGCATACATTAGCACGAGTCCGAACGCACGCAAAAAAACATTATGCCTCATTAGTACAATCTTGAAATAGGCTTTCGCCTCACTTATAGATAAAGCAACAATCTATACAAACATCCAACACAATTGCAACCACAAAGACGGCTTGGGCAGTAGAATGCGGGAAAAGCCACCTAGTAGAACGACCCATCGGGCCATCTCCCACCAAGGAGACAAAGAACCTCTATGCGAGCTGGGCCATCTCCCACCAAGGAGTCCATATGGACCATCAACAGCTTACCAATCGGCTCCGACACGGCCTTGAGGATGTGTGTTCATGCTTGCCCCCTTCTGGGAGCCCATAGATGAACCACACCTGCTCAAGAGGAGGCACCGGGTCCGGCTTCACCACAGCCTTCTGAATAGAGATCGTGAACTTGTCGATAGGACACTTGACAATGTCTCGGGTGCAAACGTTGAGCATCTCCGCCGAGGGGAAGGGCTCCGAGAAAACCACCGGTGCTGTCTCAGTGGCCTCCCACGAGAAGACGTTGTCTTTGTAATCGCCAATATGTGCTGATAGCTTGGCCTTGATGACCTCGGCAGTCACCGCCAGGGACGACGACAACTCCTGGCCAGGGACGACAGAGATCGACGCCAAATGAGGCCAAACGGGTCGATCCTCCAGGGTCGCGTCCACATTGTAGAACGCCCCATCAGGCACTCCGTACCCCAAGTAGGCAAGGGTGGAGGGGCACCTACGGGGTGATACACTCTGCCCGGAAGTGCCCGGCGCATCCGCAGTTGATCCACATCGTCTCCTCACGGGTGCGGGGGCAGACAAGCATCCCGCCAAGGACACATGGGCGGGCGGCGGCCAATAGGGAATCGGCGCATCCATGGGCCGGCCCACCCAGCCGAGCAGCCCCGCAGGCAGGCGCGGCGGCGACAGACTCCATCATGACAGCAGGGCCACCAGCGACGGGCGTGCGGGCATAGGAGCGCTTTTGCAGTCGCCGCTTCCGTGTCCGTACGATTTCAAAATCCCCCCTCATTGAACTCTCATTAATACCATTAATGCATTATATTAAAAAAGAATAAATTTGTTCTTATTTTCGGCCATGCCTCATTATTTGTGACCTCGTAATATTTCCCTGCCGCTAAAAAATATTATGTGTACGACTGAAGTCCAGTACTCTTAATTTTGCTTTCTATTTCAATTTATGTCTGTTTATTTATTTTTGCTTGGATCGAAGGGAGAAAAGAAAATAGGCAACCAGGGAGGTGGCGCCAACAGCGAAGCTGTCTGGTCTTACGCGTGACACCTACCTATTGATCGAGTTCATGGAACCAGCCTATTTAACACTTATATGCTGTTTATCACGTTATATTTTCTCTAAATCTCGTTACTGTTTCATATTCAGGTGTTAAGGAGAACACTAACAGAAGAAAACTAGATCGAGCAGAGAGCTGCCTCTCTTCGACAAACCATGACACATAAGCAGTTCAGAAACAGCATGATGAACAAGTGTGCTCAACAGAAAACAGTTTAACTGTAGTTCCTGTCTCTGAAGTAAGGGCAGGAATTCCAAGATCCGACCCTTCTGATACATGGAAATATGACAAAGGACCTGTGTCCCCTGGGACATAGGAACTGATGAGTAACGAGCAAGATCGGGTTTTCCAGGTATCAACTGTTGCAGCTGCAATTCCTTCAACCACCAAACAGAAATTGCCAGACACATAAAAGAAATTCATCTACACCAGCTGAGTATTGTGACTTTCTCTTGGAAATCGCAATAGTAATTTGGTGGATTCTAAATCCATTGCACACTGCAAAAAAATAACAAATATTACTGCAGTTGTAACCATGAAGTAATTGCAAAAGCTTAGCTTGTAAATATCTGATTTGCGATTTAAGTTCCTAGCGTTGTACAACAGAAATTCAAAATTTTATCATTTTTCAACAATATATAAGAAATGTATACTTGTTTCCAGTTCATAAACTGCATGTTATACGCAAACTTGATTGCAAGTTATTTAGGCTACAAAACTAGTGAAATCATCTTAATATATCTTTGGTTCAAAGAAAAGGCAACCAGATTGTACACTATTTCCTAACAATGTGAACTTGACATCCAACAACACAGAATGACAGTAAATTTGTGAGCACATAGTACAGGTACGTAAAATCGGTGAACACATGGTACATCACAAGCAATAAATAGTATAACTAGCATTCACCTCTTGTACGAGAGCAGCTAGCAAGTTCAAATAGTCCAATTCAATTGTTGACCAACTGATTTTTCACCATGATACAACACCAGCAGCAGCTGCAAAAGTTCCAGTTAGTCCCAAAGACCATATTGTACAATCTGAAACCTTTTAATCTAACAAATCACTAAAAGAAAAAAAATCTAAACATATGACATACAAGTGTCCAAATAACATCAATGATGCAAGCACAGAACAGATGTAGTTACATCAGCAATTCCATCTCAAAAGGCAGCTAACAAACTGACAAGATCATGTAGCCGATGCCTATGTTAGCCAATTCAGAGTAACACTTGTTAATCCATCAGACATAAGTCACTACTGTCAATGCAATAGCATGATCTAAGCATTGTTTTTCTGACATCAATAAAGCGCGGATAAATCGTCATCCAACGTCCATTTTCAGTGCTAGGATAAAAGACTGCGGTTGGGAGTTGGAACATCAAGGTTTGAAGTTCTGGAGAGAGCAGATCAATATAGGCTAGAAAATCCCTAAAAAAGATAAGAGATTAGAAACAAACAGAGTGGACACGTTCTTCAGTAATCTGCACTCAAAGCGCAACTAGAAAAAAAAAGTGGCACATTCATCGTTTGTAGTATCTGATTAGGCAACAAACACGAGTTTTGAAGCAGTCAAACCATTGCCTAGCAGACTGGAGTTGTGAACTGGAACAACAAGCTTAAAATGTGGAGAAAAAAGATCAACGGAAACTATACACAAACCATGTCATTGGCATCTATACTCGACATTTTCCTCGAAAAATCATATGAATCATTTCTCCAATTGTTCAGAAAATCAATACAACCGAAATCTAAAGTCGACTGCACTTTCGAGAAGACAGTACCCAATTAACACCAATGGTGTTCTAAAATAACAGATTTAGTTACATAGCTACAGCTATAATTCAGTTACGTCAAAGTTGAAGTTCTAGAAAGAGCAGAGCAGATGTTTCTAAAAAATCTATAATCTAGTCAGAAGTACCCAAATAATATCAGTGAAATACTCAGACGGTAACACGTTTAGTTACAATACTACTCCACTGGTAATCTACACACAAAAAGCAACTATAGAACAAAACAACACAGCCAGGGTAGTCAGGTTAGCTTCAAAAATGTTATGGCACTTATTCTGGCAGTCACGCGAGCTGACGGAGTAGTCCAAACAACTATAGAACTTATGTTGGTAGTACCTTCATGGACTATGGGAATTGGTCTGAACATCGAGGGTAGTCCAAACAACTGAACAATGCCCAGGTGGTACTGTACAGCTCTGAAATCCATCCCCTTCGTCATCTACCAAATCCCCCTACAGCCCACGGCCATGTCTCCAGGTGCCCACAAATTAGTTGACTAGATGAGAGGAGAAGGGAAGGAAGGAGGTTTACCTCGGTGGTCAGTCTTGCTGTCCTGCACGGCGAGGGAGAAGATGGCCGGCCGAAGGAGCAGCGCACTGACGGCGGGCAGGTCGGAGTGGCGGCCCGAGGAGCAGTGGAAGCTAGCAGACGACTTCCAGCCCTCCTACCGCTGCCTTACTTCTTCTCCTTTCTGTGCTGTCCGCATAGCCGCCGCTCCCTTGTCCGTCGCCGCCTTCCCGCCACTCGCCAGTCCGTCGCCGCCTTTTCGCCGCTCCCCTTTCTGTCCGCCTTCAAGCCTAACAAGAGGAGATTGGATGATTGATTTGTGTCGTAGTTGGAGGGAGAGACCTAGATCGATCCGGATATGAAGGGCAATATCAATCTGGATCGAGAATAGAAGAGGAAGATTTGTTACTTCACGCGATTTGGTTTGTCTAGGATAGTTAGCACAGATTTTCGTGCCACATTATTAACCATGTGTACCGGCGTGTCCTTTTTTTTGCTGAATTAATTTCAATTTTTTTAGGGAGAATTAATTTTTATTTTAGATTATATATATTTGCAGTTTTATAACATATATAATTTGCAACAATAAATGGCAACATATAAGATCTGTTGTACTCAATAGGGTCTCACGAGGTGCAAGTCTACAACGCATATGCTGCATCATTTATATCCGTATCTATCGTGATTTTTGCACCATATAGTTAAAACGTTGTAGAACATGTGTTGCTTTATAGGGGGTATCCTTGTAGTGTACAACCCCGGCCAGTATAACTTCAGCAAGACGGTGATGAGGCCGTTGGGAATACGGACCCCTTTAGAATATATCCAGTTGCTGCAAAAGAATGAACTATTAGTATGTGACAAGCAAAATAAATAACAACCGGAATAAGCATGTGACAAGCAAAATAATGAACCACTTACTCTTTTCCCGTGGGCTCAATGAGCCACTTCTGCTCCTCAGTAGCCGGAACCTGCTTTGGTAGCTTTGCGTTACCACGCAGCCACCCCTTATTGTCAACCCCCTTCCCGTCACCACCATCATCCCCGCCACCACCCTCCTCCTCGCCTGCCTCCTCCTCCCCAACCTCCTCCCCAACCTCCTCCTCCTCCTCCTCCTCCTCCCTAGAGTGTACCTCACTAGAGGAGGGTACCTCACTAGAGGAGGGCCTCGAAGACAACACCCCTAAGTCGGTGAGGGTGCGCTCTTTCTGGCCGCGACCCCCTGTAGTGGCTCTCCCGCCAGCACCTCGTCCTCTAGAGGCTCTCCCCCCGCCCCTCCTCCTCTAGGGGCACCTCTCCCTCGACCTCCCTGTGAGGAGTCATCGTCAAGTAGCCGAGGGGGAGGATTACGTGCTCGACCACTCCGACTAGGCATGCCGACGACCTTGCGTAGGAAACCCACGCCGTCGGCCTTCCCCTTGCCCATGTTCCACGAACCTGCATTGAAAAGAGAAGAAGCAATTAGTAAATTAATGAAATGAAGGAAAAGGCATGATAATAAACACATTAATAAAAAGGCATATTCCTAAACTATAGAAAAAAAATACTTGAAACGTACATCTGCTAGAACCCATATGAATCATCACTGTTGTAACCTCTTTCTCGGTCCGTCTCATCATCACTATCAATCATATCATCTTCGTTGTCCGACGGAGGTGGAGGCTCTTCCTCGTCGTCAGCGTCTTCGTTTAACTTTTCTAGCATAAGTATGTCATTTTCATTGACAATGGTCTCACCATCATTCCGTGCATCGTCGACGTTTGGGTCCACATCATCATCACCCAATGGTCTAGCGTCATCGTTTCTAACCACATCATCATCATCATCAGGTTGCTCTTGATAGAACACTCCCTCGTATGTCATGGGGTTAATGTTGTAGTAATCGTCTTCATTCGGGTCTGGTAGCTTACCATGTGGCGACACCTTGAACACAACTTCCCAACCCTTTAGATACGCTTTTTGGCATGGGTAAGGCAGATAATATACTTGTGTAGCTTGGGTAGCCGCAATGAAGAGATCGGCTCCGGCATAGACGGTTGATGGTTTAACTTCGACCAAACCAATGGAAGGCGTATGTTTTACCCCCTCCCGCGGATCGAACCATCGGCATTTGAACACAGGTAGACTTAGGGTCTCCCGCCCCTGGCGGAATTGAACCTCGTATATATTTTGTACCCTTCCGTAGTAGTCTACTGAATTTTGACCGGGGGTGTACACTCCAGTATTTATAGTTTTGGGATCGGGGCGGCTGTTTTGGTGCTCCTCTGTATGGAAGCGATACCCATTCACATCATACTTTTTACATGTCATGACGACAGGGTCAAAACCCATGGAAACCCATCTCAATTCATCATCCATAGATATGTTAGGATCTTTTCCCTACAAGTATAATGGAAATTGTTGCGTGCATTAGTTCGGTTAACTAATAAATGTTGAAGTAGGTATTTAATAGGGGAGTGTGGAAAATTACTTTCTCCATGAACCAAGCAACAAAATTTTTACGTCCAGGGTTTCCATGACGGAGAAGAGTAAGTGCCTCCGCCTCAGTAGGAGGATTCACTCCCGTCCATTCCTCTTGAATGAAATCACTAAAAAAAGATAAGCGGTGTTAGACCGGGACTAAGTGAACATGAAACATGATGATGTGGAAGACATAAAGGAATGGTGTAGTGGTATTACCTCATCCACACTTCCTCAACTTCCTTGATGTTGTGCAAGATATAGAACATGAGGTCCTCCCACTCTTGTCGTGGCATGTTATAAGATTTCGGGGCCCCAGCCCTCCCACCTTGCACGTTGAATAGATCGAGCCTGGGTTGATACTTGGGCTCTTCTATATTGTATCGAGGCACCTTGTTATGCAGATGGGGAACGTGGTCTGGATAGTATGATGTCCTGAGGTCTGACACCTCCTCCAGGATAACTGCCTCAGCTATGGAAGCTTCAATCTTAGCTTTGTTTCCACATTTTCGTCGGAGATGCTTGTTCTGATGGGGAACGTAGTAATTTCAAAAATTTTCCTACGCACACGCAAGATCATGGTGATGATATAGCAACGAGAGGGGAGAGTGTTCGTCCACGTACCCTCGTAGACCGTAAGTGGAAGCGTTAGCACAACGCGCTTGATGTAGTCGTACGTCTTCACGATCCGACCGATCCAAGCACCGAACGTACGGGGCCTCCGAGTTCAGCACACGTTCAGCTCGATGACGATCTCCGACCCTCTGATCCAGCAAAGGCTCCAGAGATGAGTTCCGTCAGCACGACGGCGTGGTGACGATGATGATGTTCTACCGGCGCAGGGCTTCGCCTAAACTCCGCGACGATATGACCGAGGTGGAATATGGTGGAAGGGGGCACCGCACACGGCTAAGGAATGATCCGTAGATCAACTTGTGTGTTCTAGGGTGCCCCCTTGCCCCCGTATATAAAGGAGCCAAGGGGGAGGAGGCGGCCGGCCTAGAGGGCGCACCAAGGGGGGGAGTCCTACTCCCACCGGGAGTAGGACTCCCTCTTTCCAAGTAGGAGTAGGAGAAGGGGGGAAAGAGGAGGAAGAGGGGAAGGAAAGGGGGGGCGCCGCCCCCCTTCCCTTGTCCTATTCGGACTAGGAGGGGGAGGGGTGCGCGGCCCCCTCCTGGCTCCTTCCCTCTTCTCCCTCTTGGCCCATGTAGGCCCATTAACCCCCCGGGGGGTTCCGGTAACCTCCCGGTACTCCGGTAAAATGCCGATTTCACCCGGAACCATTCCGATGTCCAAACATAGGCTTCTAATATATCAATCTCTATGTCTGGACCATTCCGAGACTCCTCGTCATGTCCGTAATCACATCCGGGACTCCGAACAAACTTCGGTACATCAAAACTTATAAACTCATAATAAAAATGTCATCAAAACGTTAAGCGTGCGGACCCTACGGGTCCGAGAACTATGTAGACATGACCTAAAACCATTCTCGGTCAATAACCAATAGCGGGACCTGGATGCCCATATTGGTTCCTACATATTCTACGAAGATCTTTATCGGTCAAACCGCATAACAACATACGTTGTTCCCTTTGTCATTGGTATGTTACTTGCCCGAGATTTGATCGTCGGTATCCAATACCTAGTTCAATCTCGTTACCGGCAAGTATCTTTACTCGTTCTGTAATACGTCATCTCATAACTAACTCATTATTTATAATGCTTGCAAGGCTTAAGTGATGAGTATTACCGAGAGGGCCCAGAGATACCTCTCCGACAATCGGAGTGACAAAACCTAATCTCGAAATACGCCAACTCAACATGTACCTTTGGAGACACCTGTAGTACTCCTTTATAATCACCCAGTTACGTTGTGACGTTTGGTAGTACCCAAAGTGTTCCTCCGGTAAACGGGAGTTGCATAATTCTCATAGTTACAGGAACATGTATAAGTCATGAAGAAAGCAATAGCAGAATACTAAACGATCAAGTGCTAAGCTAACGGGATGGGTCATGTCAATCACATCATTCTCCTAATGATGTGATCCCATTAATCAAATGACAACACATGTCTATGGTCAGGAAACATAACCATCTTTGATTAATGAGCTAGTCAAGTAGAGGCATACTAGTGACTATATGTTTGTCTATGTATTCACACATGTATCATGTTTCCGGTTAATACAATTCTAGCATGAATAATAAACATTTATCATGATATGAGGAAATAAATAATAACTTTATTATTGCCTCTAGGGCATATTTCCTTCAGTCTCCCACTTGCACTAGAGTCAATAATCTAGATTACATAGTAATGATTCTAACACCCATGGAGTCTTGGTGCTGATCATGCTTTGCTCGTGAGAGAGGCTTAGTCAACGGGTCTGCACCATTCAGATCCGTATGTATCTTGCAAATCTCTATGTCTCCCACTTGGACTTGGTCCCGAATGGAATTGAAGCGTCTCTTGATGTGCTTGGTCCTCTTGTGAAATCTGGATTCCTTTGCCAAGGCAATTGCACCAGTATTGTCACAGAAGATCTTCATTGGTCCCGATGCACTTGGTATGACACCTAGATCGGAAATGAACTCCTTCATCCAGACTCCTTCATTCGCTGCTGCACCAACTTACAGCTCCACCGTTTAATATAAACACGTATCCGGTTTGCGATTTAGAATCGTCCAGATCAGTGTCAAAGCTTGCATCGACGTAACCTTTTACGACTAGCTCTTTGTCACCTCCATATACGAGAAACATATCCTTAGTCCTTTTCAGGTATTTCAGGATGCTCTTGACCGCTGTCCAGTGATCCACTCCTGGATTACTTTGGTACCTTCCTGCCAAGCTTATTGCTAAGCATACGTCAGGTCTGGTACACAGCATTGCATACATGATAGAGCCTATGGCTAAAGCATAGGGAACATCTTTCATTTTCTCTCTATCTTCTGCTGTGGTCGGGCATTGAGTTTGACTCAACTTCACACCTTGTAGCACAGGCAAGAATCCTTTCTTTACCTGATCCATTTTGAACTTTTTCAAAATTTTGTCAAGGTATGTGCTTTGTGAAAGTCCTATTAAGCGTCTTGATCTATCTCTATAGATCTTGATGCCCAATATATAAGCAGCTTCTCCAAGGTCTTTCATTGAAAAACTTTTATTCAAGTATCCCTTTATGCTATCCAGAAATTCTATATCATTTCCAATTAACAATATGTCATCTACATATAAAATTAGAAATGCTACAGAGCTCCCACTCACTTTCTTGTAAATACAGGCTTCTCCAAAAGTCTGTATAAAACCATATGCTTTGATCACACTATCAAAGCGTTTATTCCAACTCCGAGATGCTTGCACCAGTCCATAAATGGAACACTAGAGCTTGCACACTTTGTTAGCACCTTTTGGATCAACAAAACCTTCCGGCTGCATCATATACAACTCTTCTTCTAGAAATCCATTCAAGAATGCAGTCTTGACATCCATTTGCCAAATTTCATAATCATGAAATGCAGAAATAGCTAACATGATTCGGACAGACTTAAGCATCGCTACGGGTGAGAAAGTCTCATCGTAGTCAACCCCTTGAACTTGTCGAAAACCTTTTGCAACAAGTCGAGCTTTATAGAGAGTTACATTACCATCAACGTCAGTCTTCTTCTTAAAGATCCATTTATTCTCAATAGCTTGCCGATCATCGGGCAAGTCAACCAAAGTCCATACTTTGTTTTCATACATGGATCCCATCTCAGATTTCATGGCCTCTAGCCATTTTGCGGAATCTGGGCTCATCATCGCTTCCTCATAGTTTGTAGGTTCATCATGGTCAAGTAACATGACTTCCAGAATAGGATTACCGTACCACTCTGGTGCGGATCTTACTCTGGTAGGCCTACGAGGTTCTGTAGAAACTTGTTCTGAAGTTTCATGATCAATATCATTAGCTTCCTCTCTGATTGGTGTAGTTGTCACAGGAACCGGTTCTTGTGATGAACTACTTTCCAATAAGGGAGTAGATACAGTTATCTGGTCAAGTTCTACTTTCCTCCCACTCACTTCTTTCGAGAGAAACTCCTCTAGAAAGGATCCGAATTTAGCAACGAAAATCTTGCCCTCAGATCTGTGATAGAAGGTGTACCCAATAGTCTCCTTTGGGTATCCTATGAAGACACATTTCTCCGATTTGGGTTCGAGCTTATCTGGTTGAAGTTTCTTCACATAAGCATCGCAGCCCCAAACTTTAAGAAACGACAACTTTGGTTTCTTGCCAAACCACAGTTCATAAGGCGTCGTCTCAACGGATTTTGATGGTGCCCTATTTAACGTGAATGCGGCCGTCTCTAAAGCATAACCCCAAAATGATAGCGGTAGATCAGTAAGAGACATCATAGATCGTACCATATCAAGTAAAGTACGATTACGACGTTCGGACACACCATTTCGTTGTGGTGTTCCAGGTGGCGTGAGTTGCAAGACTATCCCGCATTGTTTCAAGTGTAGACCAAACTCGTAACTCAAATATTCTCCTCCACGATCAGATCGTAGAAACTTTATTTTCTTGTTACGATGATTTTCCACTTCACTCTGAAATTCTTTGAACTTTTCAAATGTTTCAGACTTGTGTTTCATTAAGTAGACATACCCATATCTGCTTAAATCATCTGTGAAGGTGAGAAAATAACAATATCCGCCACGAGCCTCAACATTCATTGGACCACATACATCTGTATGTATGATTTCCAACAAATCTGTTACTCTCTCCATAGTACCGGAGAACGGCATTTTAGTCAAGGCACGGTTCGCAAGTACCAAGTGATTCATAATCAAGTGATTCCAAAAGCCCATCAGTATGGAGTTTCTTTATGCGCTTTACACCGATATGACCTAAATGGCAGTGCCACAAATAAGTTGCACTATCATTATCAACTCTGCATCTTTTGGTTTCAACAATATGAATATGTGTATCACTACTATCGAGATTCAATAAAAATAGACCACTCTTCAAGGGTGCATGACCATAAAAGATATTACTCATATAAATAGAACAACCATTATTCTCTGATTTAAATGAATAACCGTCTCGCATCAAACAAGATCCAGATATAATGTTCATGCTCAACGCTGGCACCAAATAACAATTATTTAGGTCTAAAACTAATCCCGATGGTAGATGTAGAGGTAGCGTGCCGACCGCGATCACATCGACTTTGGAACCATTTCCCACGCGCATCGTCACCTCGTCCTTAGCTAATCTTCGCTTAATTCGTAGTCCCTATTTCAAGTTGCAAATATTAGCAACAGAACCAGTATCAAATACCCAGGTGCTACTGCGAGCATTAGTAAGGTACACATCAATAACATGTATATCACATATACCTTTGTTCACTTTGCCATCCTTCTTATCCGCCAAATACTTGGGGCAGTTCCGCTTCCAGTGTCCAGTCTGCTTGCAGTAGAAGCACTCGGTTTCAGGCTTAGGTCCAGACTTGGGTTTCTTCTCTTGAGCAGCAACTTGCTTGCCGTTCTTTTTGAAGTTCCCCTTCTTCTTCCCTTTGCCCTTCTTCTTGAAACTAGTGGTCTTGTTGACCATCAACACTTGATGCTCCTTCTTGATTTCTACCTCCGCAGCTTTTAGCATTGCGAAGAGCTCGGGAATAGTCTTGTTCATCCCTTGCATATTATAGTTCATCACGAAGCTCTTGTAGCTTGGTGGCAGTGATTGGAGAATTCTGTCAATGACACTATCATCAGGAAGATTAACTCCCAGTTGAATCAAGTGATTATTATACCCAGACATTTTGAGTATGTGTTCACTGACAGAACTATTCTCCTCCATCTTGCAGCTATAGAACTTATTGGAGACTTCATATCTCTCAATCCGGGCATTAGCTTGAAATATTAACTTCAACTCCTGGAACATCTCATATGCTCCATGACGTTCAAAACGTTGTTGAAGGCCCGGTTCTAAGCCGTAAAGCATGGCACACTGAACTATAGAGTAGTCATCAGCTTTGCTCTGCCAGACGTTCTTAACGTCGTCAGTTGCATCAGCAGCAGGCCTGGCACCCAGCGGTGCTTCCAGGACGTAACTTTTCTGTGCAGCAATGAGGATAATCCTCAGGTTACGGACCCAGTCCGTGTAATTGCTACCATCATCTTTCAACTTTGCTTTCTCAAGGAACGCATTAAAATTCAACAGAACAACAGCACGAGCCATGTATCTACAAACAAACATAGACAAGCAAAATACTATCAGGTACTAAGTTCATGATAAATTTAAGTTCAATTAATCATATTACTTAAGAACTCCCACTTAGACAGACATCTCGCTAGTCATCTAAGTGATCACGTGATCCAAATCAACTAAACCATGTTCGATCATCACGTGAGATGGAGTAGTTTCAATGGTGAACATCTCTATGTTGATCATATCTACTATATGATTCACGCTCGACCTTTTGGTCTCCGTGTTCTGAGGCCATATCAGTATATGCTAGGCTCGTCAAGTATAACCTGAGTATTCCGCGTGTGCAACTGTTTTGCACCCGTTGTATTTGAACGTAGAGCCTATCACACCCGATCATCACGTGGTGTCTCAGCACGAAGAACTTTCGCAATGGTGCATACTTAGGGAGAACACTTCTTGATAATTAGCGAGAGATCATCTTAAAATGCTACCGTCAATCAAAGCAAGATAGGATGCATAAAGGATAAACATCACATGCAATCAATATAAGTGATATGATATGGCCATCATCATCTTGTGCTTGTGATCTCCATCTTCGAAGCACCGTTATGATCACCATCGTCACCGGCGTGACACCTTGATCTCCATCGTAGCATCGTTGTCGTTACGCCATCTATTGCTTCTACGACTATCGCTACCTCTTAGTGATAAAGTAAAGCAATTACAGGGCGTTTGCATTTCATACAATAAAGCGACAACCATATGGCTCCTGCCAGTTGCCGATAACTTCGGTTACAAAACATGATCATCTCATACAAAAAATATATAGCATCACGTCTTGACCATGTCACATCACAACATGCCCTGCAAAAACAAGTTAGACGTCCTTTACTTTGTTGTTGCAAATTTTACGTGGCTGCTACGGGCTTAGCAAGAACCGTTCTTACCTACGCATCAAAAACCACAACGATAGTTCGTCAAGTTGGTGCTGTTTTAACCTTCGCAAGGACCGGGCGTAGCCACACTCGATTCAGCTAAAGTGAGAGAGACAGACACCCGCCAGTCACCTTTAAGCACGAGTGCTCGTAACGGTGAAACCAGTCTCGCGTAAGCGTACGCGTAATGTCGGTCCGGGCCGCTTCATCTCACAATACCGCCGAACCAAAGTATGACATGCTGGTAAGCAGTATGACTTGTCTCGCCCACAACTCACTTGTGTTCTACTCGTGCATATAACATCAACGCATAAAAACCTGGCTCGAATGCCACTGATGGGGAACGTAGTAATTTCAAAAAATTTCCTACGCACATGCAAGATCATGGTGATGATATAGCAACGAGAGGGGAGAGTGTTCGTCCACGTACCCTCGTAGACCGTAAGCGGAAGCGTTAGCACAACACGCTTGATGTAGTCGTACGTCTTCACGATCCGACCGATCCAAGCACCGAACATACAGGGCCTCTGAGTTCAGCACACATTCAGCTCGATGACGATCTCCGGCCCTTCGATCCAGCAAAGGCTCCGGAGATGAGTTCCGTCAGCACGACGGCGTGGTGACGATGATGATGTTCTACCGGCACAGGGCTTCGCCTAAACTCCGCGACGATATGACTGAGGTGGAATATGGTGGAAGGGGGCACCGCACACGGCTAAGGAACGATCCGTAGATCAACTTGTGTGTTCTAGGGTGCCCCCTTGCCCCCGTATATAAAGGAGCCAAGGGGGAGGAGGCGGCCGGCCTAGAGGGCGCGCCAAGGGGGGGAGTCCTACTCCCACCGGGAGTAGGACTCCCTCTTTCCAAGTAGGAGTAGGAGAAGGGGGGAAAGAGGAGGAAGAGGGGAAGGAAAGGGGGGGCGCCGCCCCCCTTCCCTTGTCCTATTCGGACTAGGAGGGGGAGGGGCACGCGGCCCCCTCCTTGCTCCTTCCCTCTTCTCCCTCTTGGCCCATGTAGGCCCATTAACCCCCCGGGGGGTTCCGGTAACCTCCCGGTACTCCGGTAAAATGCCGATTTCACCCGGAACCATTCCGATGTCCAAACATAGGCTTCCAATATATCAATCTTTATGTCTGGACCATTTCGAGACTCCTCGTCATGTCCATAATCACATCCGGGACTCCGAACAAATTTCAGTACATCAAAACTTATAAACTCATAATAAAACTGTCATCGAAACGTTAAGCGTGCGGACCCTACGGGTTCGAGAACTATGTAGACATGACCTAAAACCATTCTCGGTCAATAACCAATAGCGGGACCTGGATGCCCATATTGGTTCCTACATATTCTACGAAGATCTTTATCGGTCAAACCGCATAACAACATACGTTGTTCCCTTTGTCATCGGTATGTTACTTGCCCGAGATTTGATCATCGGTATCCAATACCTAGTTCAATCTCGTTACCGGCAAGTCTCTTTACTCGTTCTGTAATACATCATCTCATAACTAACTCATTAGTTATAATGCTTGCAAGGCTTAAGTGATGAGTATTACCGAGAGGGCCCAGAGATACCTCTCCGACAATCGGAGTGACAAAACCTAATCTCGAAATACGCCAACTCAACATGTACCTTTGGAGACACCTGTAGTACTCCTTTATAATCACCCAGTTACGTTGTGACGTTTGGTAGTACCCAAAGTGTTCCTCCGGTAAACGGGAGTTGCATAATTCTCATAGTTACAGGAACATGTATAAGTCATGAAGAAACCAATAGCAGAATACTAAATGATCAAGTGCTAAGCTAACGGGATGGGTCATGTCAATCACATCATTCTCCTAATGATGTGATCCCATTAATCAAATGACAACACATGTCTATGGTCAGGAAACATAACCATCTTTGATTAATGAGCTAGTCAAGTAGAGGCATACTAGTGACTATATGTTTGTCTATGTATTCACACATGTATCATGTTTCCGGTTAATACAATTCTAGCATGAATAATAAACATTTATCATGATATGAGGAAATAAATAATAACTTTATTATTGCCTCTAGGGCATATTTCCTTCATGTTCTGCCTCTCAGGACCGTACTGCCAGCGATTCTGCACAGGCCCCCCCAACAATACCTCGTTCGCGAGGTGCAGAATGAGATGTGTCATCGGAGTAAAGAAGCCTGGCGGAAAGATCTTCTCTAGCTTGACTATCAACTCCCGTGCCTTCTTATGCAATTTTTCAATCACCTCTTTACTTACTTCTTTAGCACAGAGCGTGCGGAAGAAATGGCTAAGCTCGGCAAGCACTCGCCAGACATGCTCGGGGACATAGCCTCGAACCATCACCGGCATTATCCGCTCAATCCATACATGGTAGCCATGACTCTTCAGGCCGGTCACTTTGCCCGTTGAAAGATTGACTCCCTTACTTATATTCGATGCATAACCATCGGTGAACTTCAAAATTTGTTTCAGCCATATAAGTACTTCTTTTTTTTTCTGGCGGTTTAAGGACAAAGTCAGCATCTGGCATGAACCAGTTTTTTCGACCGCCCATGGTAGGCTTCATGTTCAGGCGTGGTCTATCACAAATTCTCTGTTGATCGGCTCTAGCTTTTACGTTATCCTTCATCTTATTAGGAATGTTGAGGATCATGTGGAAAAGGGACTCTGCCACATTCTTTTCGGTGTGCATCACATCAATATTGTAAGGAAGTTTGAGGTCCTCGAAATAGGGAAGCTGCGAGAAGGGGGTAATGTGCGTCCAGTTGTGCGTCTCACCATATCACTCGAAGCCTTTGGCTTTGGCTTTGCCTTTGCCTTTGACTTTAGGCTTGAGAGCTTTTAGCTGAGCAAGAACATCTGCCCACGAAAATGTTGGAATCTCGGTTACTTCATGAACAACCCGGCCTTTCGTGAAGTTCTTCTTGTCTTCCTTGTCTGGATGGTCTGGAGGGAGGAACTGTCGATGCAGGTCAAAGGCTACATACTTGCCACCCTTACTCAGCCAAATCATTTGCAGAGCCTCCATGCACACTGGGCATGGCATCTTACCACTTGTACACCATCCGCAGAATAGAGCATAGCCGGGAAAGTCATGCATGCAATAGTGCAACCAAACTTTCATCAAGAAATTTCTCTGCAGATCCCGGTCGTATGTCAACCTCGGAAAGTACCAAGAATGGTGCAAAGCATCCACAAGCGGCTGCATAAACACACCCAATTGCTTCCCCGGGTAGTTAGGCCCCGGAATGATGAGCGACAAGAACATGGTCTTCCGTTGCATTAGGGCACCTGGAGGAAGATTGAGCGGAATTACAAACACAGGCCAGAAGCTGTATGGATTGGACAACATACCATGATATGGCTATTCTGACATTCCCAGCCTCGGCTGCTTCCTCGGGGTATTCTTCATCGAATGACTTCCATGCTTCCCCTCCCGATGGATGTACGATTTTTTTGGATTGTACCTTATACCTTCCTTGTGCCACTTCATCATTTTGGTAGACTCCTTCGTGATGAAAAGGCGCTGCAGTCTTTTTATAAAATCAAGATACCGAAGAACCTTAACGGGGATGGTTAGCTGCTTTTTCTCACCATCCTCACCGACCACCTCAATGTACCGAGACAAACCGCACTTCCTACAGTACTTGTCATCTGCATACTCGTGCCTAAACAAAAGGCAATTCTTCGGGCAAACATCTATTTTCTCATAATCCATAGAGAGTGCCTTCATGATTTTCTTTGTATCGTACATGCTTTTCGGCAGTTCATGACCCTCAGGGAGGCTGTTAGCCCATACTCCCAGGAATGCTTCGAAGCATTTCTGGCTACAACCGTACTCAGCCTTGACTGCAATCAGTTGCGAGATGGCATCCAGCTGAGATATTTTCGCACCCGCATAAAGAGGTTTCTTCAACGAGGCCAAGACCTCCAAGAAGGCCTTTGCGGTTGACTCCGGCTCCTCCGGTTCATTCTCTGAAGGTGTCGCATTTGCCGTTTCTGCAACAATGACATCATCTAGCATGTCCCTGACCCCGTCGTCCTCATATCCATCGATGCGTTGTCGCATCACCTCCTCTCTACCACGGTCCTGCTCGGCTATGTTTATCGGCGGCATGTCAAAGTTTGGCATATATCCGTGCGTGCAAAGGTGCTCACTCATGTCCGTCTGATTTCTACGGTGACGTCTGGCACATCTCGCACAGGGGCATGGTGGGATAATTCTCATTGGACGACGGAATATCTCCTTCAAATACACATCGGTTTTCGCGATCCACTCTGATGTTACTCGATTCCGACGGATAAAACCACTGTACATCCACTGATTATCTGCCATCCTCTGCTTTTTTGCAACCCACACAACATAATTAAGGATTCACTTAAATTAATGGCATCAAATTTTCAGTTTCTACCGCATTTAATCCACCTACATCTCTAATAGGTAAAGATGGGTCCTAATCCCACCCGAGGATGTGTAGATTGAGTACGTTCTCCATTCTACCCTGTTCCGAGACAAAATTTCGGCAGCACCTCCCCGCTGTTCTCCAGATACACGTCTCGGCAAATAGCCGAGAGAATGTGCTCCGGAGAACAATGGGGAGGCGCCGCCGAAATCCTGTCTCGGAACGGGGTAGAACATGGAGAACATACCCAATCTACACATCCTCGGGCTGTCCATGGAAAACGCTGGACAATCCGAAAGAGCTGCGGTGATAAATATGCAATTGAATGCATATTTATCGATGCAACCCTTTCGGACGGGAGACGCCTAGGTTACGTCAGTTGACTTGAGAATGAAATCTAGTTATATGAAAAATTGGAGGAGATGGACTTGTAGCTCACCCTCGGCTGTAGAGGAAGTAGTCGAATAGCAGAGGGATGCTAAGGGGGACCAACGCGTCGGACAACGGTCACTCCAATGAAATGTGAAACCACAAAGCCTGCAAATTCCATCGCGACAAAAAATTAGAACATCACAACTCATAGAGCATATTTAAAACATTTAAACATGCTTTCATTTATTTTTGCATCATGTAGGAAAAAAAACTAACAACATTAACAATATATTCATCATCATCATTATCACCTATTCGTCTAACCAAAATTTTTTACTACCTATATTCATCATCGTCATCACATATTCATCATCGTCATCACATATTCATCATCGTCACCAATTTTTTTTCAAGGTATGCAACATATAGCATCTCATCTAACTAAATTTTTTTACAACCTATCTCACTATCTATCTAACTATTTATCTAACTATCTAAATACCTATCTAAATACCTACCTAAATACCTATCTAACTATCTATATCTAACTAGCTACAAAATTACTAAAAAACACTAAAAACTTCAAAAAAAATCACCTTCGAGAGGGCTGGCCGGAGTTGGGGTGGGGAGGCGCGGGGTAGGGGCGGGGCGGCCG